>NW_027531981.1:10714-14942 GCF_008692635.1 Crocuta crocuta
TCTCTCCCCGTCCCCACCACACAGATAGACACCCACACACACACACACACACACACACACACACAAACACACACACTCTCTCTCTCTCTCTCTCAAAAATAAATAAATAAAGTTAAAAAAATTTACCACCAAACAGTTAAAAAGTATAAACTTTTCCCCACAGGGAATCTTTTTATAAAAATAGAATTTGAGGGTCTCCTGGGTGGCTCAGTTGATTAAGCCTCCGGCTCTTGATTTCAGCTCAGATCATGATCTCACAGTTCATGAGATCAAGCCTTGTGTCAGCTTCTGTGCTGACAGCACAGAGCCTGCTTGGGATTCTCTCGCCCTCTTCCTCTCTCTCTCCCTCCCTTACTCTCTCTCGCTCTCCCTGTCAGAATAAATGAATAATAATTTTTAAAAATAGGATTCCATTTTAAAAGTAAAAAAATGTATAGATCCATTATTTATAAAACAAAAAACAGGAAAGCATTCATATATTGACCTATAAGATCCAGATGAAGACTGAACAATTGAATATCAGGTATCATTTAACTAATGTATTTTCAAAGAGTAGGTAAAGATGTGAAAAATGGTCAAGAGGGAATATTAAAGACAAAATAAAAATGACATTTGCCCACAAGACTGATACCAGTTCTGAAAAGAAATACATATGCATATAAAAAGACTCTGGAAATTAATCCAAATGCCAATAACAGCAACTCAGAGGAGTGAGAGATTTCTGACATTTTAGTTTTCTTTCTGCCTTTAATGTATTTTTTTAAATTATCCTTGATTGATGAGATTTAATTTTAGTTTGAGAAAAAAGTAATTGAAACAACAGAAGTGTACAAGTAAGGTTAATTCAGTGCCAAACCCTAGGGGAATGGAGAGGACAATCTAAGAAGATGAAGGAATCCTGAATAAAATAAGTTCCCGAGGGGCACTTGGGTGGCTCAGTTGGCTAAGCAGCCAACTCTTGATTTGAGCTCAGGTCATGATCTCACAATTCATGAGTTTAAGTCCCACTTTGGGCTCTGTGCTGGTGGTATGGAGCCTGCTTGGAATTTTCTCTCTCCTTCTTTCTCTGGTCTTCCCCTGCTCGCTGTCGCTCGCTCTCTCTCACTCTCAATCTCAAAAAATAAATAAACTATTTGTATTTAAATTATTCATAACTATTTAAATCATTTAAAATATTTTTTAAAAAAGAATAAGTCAGAAAAGCTTGAAAATCCAGATACGAAATTGGTGCCAGAATCATAACTTTCAGAGGCCAGTAACAATAAGGATTACGTATGCTGTGTGTTGATATTTCCTTCCAAAAGTTGCCTATTTCCCGATGTCAGTGGGTTTCAGAATGAAGGAGTTTTGGAAAAGAATGAAAAAGATTTTCTTCTGACGGTAACTACAGTATATGGTTAAGGATAGTGAGAAAGTCACAAAGACTTTTACTATCTGTAAATATTTAATTTCCTTTTAAATTAAAATTTTAAGTTATTTTAGAAAAAGTATATCTTGTTTACGTTTTCTTAGTCTTTCAACTTCATACAGTGTACTTATAAAATAGGTATATATATTTATTTATATATCAATGTAGACATTTATATGAGTTTGGACATATGCATGCACACATAATACCAACACCACAAACAAGGTAAAAATCATCCATCACAATTATTGCATTGGTCTTTTTATGATCCTGCACACTCTCCCACCAAAGCCGATAGGGAGGGGGTCTAGGAACTCAGGCTTTTATGTTACTAAAAGCAACATCAAATGAAGAAGCTTTAAGAAGAATCAGGAACATGTTTGCTTCTCTCAGAAGAAACACTATTGGAGACTAAAAGCGTCCCCAGAAAGAAATTAGTATTCTGAAGGAGATTTTCACGATTCCCAAATTTTGGAGTTTTCAAGGGACTGTGATGCTATTATCATCAGATCAGTTTATGATTGTGAGCCCCTTTCCCTCTTTTTAAAATCAGCTCTGTTGCTGTATAACTTGTGACAATAAAATGTAAGTATTTTAACACACAGCTTGAAGAGTACTGACACATATAAATGCCTCTGTAGCTACCAGCCCAATAAGACATAGAACATTTCCATCCCTTGGGAAAAGTTTCTCTTGCCTCTCTGGAGTCAGTCACCACCTCTGTACCCAAGCCAGGCAAAGTCTGATGTGATTTCATTCACTATGTGTTAATTTCTCTTTCATTAAACCTTTCATAAATGAAATAATAAATAATACATTCTTCCGAGTCTGGTATCTTTCAGTGAGTATAAATATTTTCAGATTCAGTCATACTGTTGCATTTATGGTAAGTAGTCCATTTCCTATTATAGCTCAGTAGTATATCCTATTTTTTCAACATACCAGTTGTTACCTTTTTCCAATGCTTCTGCCCTTTCTATTCTTCTTCGAAATATATTCACCTCTTCTTTTAAAATATATTTTTTAATGTTTATCTATTTTTTTGAGAGAGAGAGAGAGCAGGAGAGNCTTTAACTTGAAGATGTATTCATGTCCTTTTGTAGTTAAATCCCTCTGCTGTTCTCTACTGTTTCAGAATAAAGATGAAAGCCATGCTTTCCTTGGGGGCCTTCTTTCAGATCTTTAATCCTCAGAGTCTTGAACATGCACAGCCCACACTTGGACTACATCTCATCCTCCCACTCTCTCATTTATTCCCTATTTACCGTTTACATCCAAGCACAAAAAGTACATTTAAGTAAATTTAGGGCATCTTCTTTCCTCATTATTAAGCCTCTTTGTCAGAACAGGGTAGGACATAGTAATATCGAACATAAAATAAAATGTTTAATTAAAGCAGCCACAAGTGGAAGCATTAATTAAGCCATAAAATGTAGCACATGGTAGCTGCTCATAAGTAATAGTTATCATTATTTCAGCACATGCCAAAAAATTCTATTTCTTGAAGACTTGACTTCATGCTTTCTTTGGCCTTTGCTCCTTTTTTCTTCCTTAATTCATGAGAAAAATAAATATTAAATGCTTACTTACTTCTGTTCATGGAGTCTTTCAATACAGATCAAAAGGAATGCGACACTAAGTTAAAAATATTAGATGATGTATGTGACCAATCTGTCCCTGTGTTACACTCAGTCACAGGGCATCCTTTCCTTTCCCTGCGGTGGCGGCCTTAATCCCTAGCAGGAAGGATTTGACTAATGTGCAAGCAAGAATGTTCCTGTAGTGACCTTTTCCTGAAGTGCATCAGGTGCCTGAGGAAATGACACATTTTGCTCTGTGACAGATTAGGAGGTCCCATTGGGGCCAGGGATTCTGCTCATGATAAATCAATCATCTGAGATCAGCCATTTAAGTGCTACTTGGCTCCTCCCAGAAAAGCCTGAAATACTCCCCAACCAAGTGTCTCAGATAAGCTCAGGAGCGCTCACTTCTCTCTGATAGTGTCCTATGAGGACAAAATAACATCTTCCTCCCGTGAATTGCAGGTAAGGAGAGGAAGAAAAGGGAGGAAGAAGAACCAAGGAGACAGAGAAATGGGGAAAACTGGACTAGAAATTTGAAAGTACTATCTCTCTACTTCCTCTCTAGGCTTTGCAGAGTAGTAGGAGGGAGATGGAAATGAGAGAGAGGGAAAGGGAAAAATATCCTGCAGAAACTCTCTACAAGTTTAAAATAAACATGACTATTCAAAGTTTCCCTGAAACTCAGAAAATTTTCATGGCCTCATTCATGTTGAGATGGAGATATACCAAGGACAGCTACTGCTAAGGGCCAACAATACCTTGAGGAGGGTGTAAAATCTATGGGGACATCAAAAACTTGCAGATCATGATTTTTAAAGTTTCNGCAGTCAGGACAGAGCCCGACGCGGGGCTCGAACCCACGAACCGTGAGATCATGACCTAAGTGAAAGTCGGATGCTTAACCGACTAAGCCACCCAGGCACCCCTCAATACATACTTCTTTATCTCATTTGAGAAAACTGTCATATCGGAAGCTTACTCCTAAGTGAGGATTCTAAATAATTTATAATTTATTTTATAGGAAATATAATTATTAATAAATTCAACTTTGGTATAAATAAAATACTTAAGTTGAAAAGAATGGTGTGATATTTAATACAATTACTTTTCAATTTATCAAATATTTCAATGTTCAAGAAAACATTAAGTATTAAGAAATACATACAAGGATGAATGGATCAAGAAGATGTGGTTTGGAGGGAGGGGGCAAGATGGCGGAGAAGTAAGGAGCTCCGTA
>NW_027531982.1:0-222 GCF_008692635.1 Crocuta crocuta
ATCTTTGACAAAGCAGGAAAGAATATCCAATGGAATAAAGACAGCTTTTTTAACAGATGGTATTGGGAGAACTGGACAGCAGCATGCAGAAAAATGAAACTAGATCATTTTCTCACACCATGCACAAAAATAAACTAAAAATGGATAAAGGACCTGAACGTGAGACAGGAAACTATCAACACCCTAGAGGAGAAAGCAGGAAACAACCTCCTTGACCTCCAC
>NW_027531982.1:588-798 GCF_008692635.1 Crocuta crocuta
AAATCAAAACCACACTGAGATACCACCTCACACCAGTCAGAGTGGCTAAAATGAGCAAATCAGAGAACTCTAGATGCTGGCGAGGATGTGGAGAAATGGGCACCCTCCTACACTGTTGGTGGGAATATAAACTGGTGCAGCCCCTCTGGAAAACAGTTTGGAGGTCTCAGGAACCTAACAATAGAACTCCCCTATGACCCAGCAATAGCA
>NW_027531983.1:0-524 GCF_008692635.1 Crocuta crocuta
AGTGAAAGCTGCATTCCGAATAGTGTTGTTGCACAGAGTGGAGTTCCTGCACTTCCCTCATAGTTGGCCGCGTGGTTATTCAAACAAGACTAGAATAGTGAAATAACCTAAGTTGAATGAGCCGGCCCACAGTGTTCAGGCTCCCTGGTGAGTATGGAACACTTAAGTGACGCTTCCGTGCATGTTTCTTCAAAGAATACCATTGAGTCAAGCGACGTGGGACTCGGATGCTGCATCGTGCAGACCGTGGTTTCTCATTCTGCGCGTAGTGTACTTCTCACAGTGGTCTTCATAACTCTAATCTACCACGACGAACACAGTGAATCACCTAGTGACACAACTTGTTAGCGGCTCGTACCTTCCCCCTAATGTTATGGCACAGAGTTGATCTGCATAGAGGGTCTCTCTGCTTGAGCACCGCGCGCTTCCCACATTGGTCTCCACAAATGTATTCTAACCCTACGAAAGAGTGAATCATGACTTTAGGTGAATGACGCTGCCCACACTCTTCCCACACAGAGTCG
>NW_027531983.1:546-802 GCF_008692635.1 Crocuta crocuta
CGCAAGAAAGAAACATCGCTATATTAGCGAAGCAACCATGTATGTGAAGGCGGCATTCCGCATAGTGTTGTTTCACAGAGTCTTCTACTTCTTTCTTGGGTCTCCGCATGGGTATTCTTATATACTACATAGTGAAACAGGACCTTATGGCGTTCTCCACAGTGTTCACGCACCGAATTGAGTTACCAAAATTAAAATAAAGCGTCTA
This sequence comes from Crocuta crocuta, assembly GCF_008692635.1. Lineage (NCBI taxonomy): Eukaryota > Metazoa > Chordata > Mammalia > Carnivora > Hyaenidae > Crocuta > Crocuta crocuta. The sequence continues at coordinate 755 of NW_027531983.1, forward strand.
TAACTCTGTGTGTTCCGGAGTACTATCGTTGTGAAATGGCATGGTCAT
>NW_027531984.1:0-626 GCF_008692635.1 Crocuta crocuta
CTCAAACCCACAAACCATGAGGTTACGAACTGAGCCAAAGTCTGACGCTTCACCAATTGAGCCACTCAGGTGCCCTTCCTTTTTTCCTTTTATATATCCTAGCTACTCCCACAAAGAAACTTTAAAACTTTATAGTTAAGTATTATCAATGATCTAATATGAAGTGCCATAAATTTACTCCCAGGAGACCAAGGACGACTGTTTTAAAAATTAAGTTCCGGTTCCCTCTTCGGAAGGTTTCCTACCAAATTAAAAACTGTAGAGTTTTGGGGCGCCTGGGTGGCTTAGTCGGTTAAGCGACCGACTTTGGCTCAGGTCATGATCGCACAGTTCGTGGGTTCGAGCCCCGCGTCAGGCTCTGTGCTGACAGCTAGCTCACAGCCTGGAGGATGCTTCAGATTCTGTATCTCCCTCTCTCTCTGACCCTCCCCTGCTCATGCTGTCTTTCTCTCAGAAATAAATAAAAACAATTTTAAAAAGTTAAAAAGGTGGGGCGCCTGGGTGGCTTAGTCGGTTAAGCGTCCGACTTTCGCTTAGGTCATGATCTTGCGGTTCGTGGGTTCGGGCCCCGCGTCGGGCTCTGTGCTGACTGCCAGCTCAGAGCCTGGAGCCTGTTTCAGTCTGTG
>NW_027531984.1:721-11453 GCF_008692635.1 Crocuta crocuta
TAAAAAGTTAAAAAGGAAACAAACAAAACTGTCCAGTTTAAACACACAGAACAAAACAAAGGAGAAAATATAAAAACAAACTGCCTTTAAATTCAGTTTCACCAGTTTTTGGCATGCACAGAATCTTAAAACACATATAAAAGTTTGGTATTTACAAACCATGAAACAGCCATCAGGCAAAATAAGTATTTGTTAAATGTCAACTCCACCAGGCAGCATTCTATAAAGCCATATTATGACACATTAATCCTTGACTTTAGGGAAAAGATAACTCGTAGAGTTAAGGACAAAGTTTTCAAGGCATGAAACTGAGTTCATAACTTGAGGCAAGTGAATTTTTCTAGAGAGAGAATAACAAAGTTAAGTTTTGGATGTCTCTAGGTCTATTTGCCCTTCACTGTGATTAACATGTTCTTTGATTGACTGAGAGTCAGACACCTCCCAAAAAGCTTATCTTTAAGAAACCCCTACCCGAGGGGCACCTGGTGGCCCAGTCAGTTAAGCCTCAGACTTCAGCTCAGGTCATGGTCCCTAGGTTTAGGAGTTCAAGCCCACGTCCGGCTCTGTGCTCAAAGGCTGGACCTTGCTTCAGATTTTGTGTCTCCTTCTCTCTGCCCCTCCCCCCCTCTGTTTCTCTCTCTCAAAAACAAAATTGATAGTAATAACAACAACAATAATAATAAACAGTTTAAAAAAAGAGAAGGAAACCTCTACATCCATTACAGAGAATGCTAGGTAAGCAAACAAAAGGATTGTTAGTAATTGTCCTTCCAAATCAGTGGACAACACGTAAGATACACAGATCTGTGCCTTTTTTTTAACACACACACACACCCCACCTGGCTGGCTCAGTGGCTAAAGCATGCGACTCCTGAACTTCAGGTCATGAGTTGGAAGCCCAGCTTGGCAAGCGATTATTTAAAAATAAATAAAAACACATACACACCGTTTAAATGTCATTCATTAAGGGCACACCCTCATCCAAGTCCCACACTCATCCCAGGCTGGTCCTTTCATTCTCCCTGCCAACAGCAGGGAGCAATCCAAAGCTATCTCACCAATATTACCAATTCCCACCATCACCCAAAGTGGCCTCCCAGGCATTCAAGAGACTGACAAACTTTCTTAGGCCAGTCCTCTCCAATTTCCCTTTGTGGTTTCTTAGAACTGTGGACAGAACACATGATCAAAAGTTGGTGAACATTTTAATTCAACGAAGGGGCTGCAACAGTTAACAAAGCAGGGAGGGGAAAAGAAAGAAAAAGACCTCTAGGGGAAAGGAGTCAAGTCTGAATGGATTTCTGGCTGGTTTCGAAGGGAAGCAAGATTCATTCTCCTGATTATTCTCACATGATCCCCAAACAATCCCAGGCGCTGATCTCATTGAACTCTCATCATCTGGCAAAGCAGGTTATCTCTTTTGACCAATAAGGATTTTCGCAGCTCATACCCCTCTGGGGAACCACAGCTATGACTCATATTTAAATTTCAGGTGTTTGTACCGGCCAACTTCCAATAACCCAGAGAATATTTTTCCAGGGGTCCTTCCAAAGGCCTGAAAAGGTATACACGGCCCCGGTCCCTTAATCTTTTAGAAACAGTATGTTACAGGCTAGATGCAGACGCCAGGTTTACCTCTCACTTATTTCACGAGCTCAGGCCAGCGTTTCAACTGCCCACTGAGCTTAAGTTCCTCGACGGCGAAACAAGAATTCTAGTACCCGTCTCAGGGGTTACGAGGGTTAAATGTGAAGTGCCACATTAGTGCTCCCTAGAAGGCTGAAATTATGAGAAATGGAAAAAGGCGTGCACTGCCAGGCATATAGATAACGCACGCTTGATAAACGGTAGCTACGGTGGCTCCTCTTCAAAGGACTGAACAGACATGAGGGCAAAGGAGAACGAACACTCAACAGCCACTCTCCACCCTAACGCGTAGCTGCACAGCACACTTAGGGGGTTTCCCCGCATCTCTTGCACCGAAGCACCCGCCCCTTCCCGGGGCTTCGCCCTCGGGTGTCCTGCCTCCTTTCTGATACCACCGGGCCCCATCCTCACCAGCCTCCCAGGCACCCAGCGACCAACATGGCGGCGACTCCCCTCACCAGGCAGGGACCCGAAGCCGGCCACCTGAAGTCCTGGGGAAACTGCCCTACTGGAGCCCAAGAAACTTCGAGAACATGCGGCATGACGCCTGCCCTTCCACCTCACAGCGACTAGGCCAGCGACAGGAACGCCTTAGGCCCCGCTAGGCCTCCGACCCCACTTCCTAACAGGCACGCCCCTCAGGGGCCCAGTACTTCCAGGCTCACACCAGCCTCCCCAACTGACGGAGAAAGTCAGACCGGAGCTGCTTCAAGACTACCAGTCCCAGAGGGCCCTGCGCCGCTTTCCGGTTTCTGGGAGGAGAGACCGAAGAACTGGCTTTTCGGGATTCTCCGGATCCCCAATCTCTGAATAGTGGGCTAGTGGTTGTTTCTCACGTTTGTGTAACATTTCGAGATTACACTGCGCTTTACAAGAAGAACTTCAGCAGATCCTGGCAAACACCGTAGGAAGTAGGTTTTACTGTCTCCCTTTTGGTACGCCAGGAGATTGTCCAGAGTGACCGTCTAGTTCCTCATTTTGACGCAGCGCTAAATGGTGGAGCTTGCGTCCAAGTCCTCGTCAAATCAGCTCTATGTGCTACGTGGTATCTCAGAAGTACTCATCTTTAGTCAGCTGCTTAGCACTTATTGGCAACTTTCTGGTAGTTCTTTTCGACTTCACTGAGCTCCCCCATTTACTTTGTGTAAGGCTGTAAGCAAGGGAATCTATAACTATAACCGTGCTTTTATGTCCCCGTTTGTAAAATAAGAATAATGATTGTACCTACATTACAGGATTGCTGAGAGGATTAAATGCATTCGTATATAGAAAACAGAATAGGGTGGCAGCGCTTAATTTATGGGGCTTTAAATGTCTCACTTTTTGTCCATATGCATTTGCAGGAAAGGTTCATAGGAAGTGAAAAGCAATAGCCAAAAGAACTGGCACCAAGTACTGAGGGACACCAATACTCATTCTCCCTTTCACACTGAATTCTCTTTCTTCTTAGATAGGAAGGGAGGGTATCCCCTCCGCAAGAGTCTCTGCCCTACTTGACATGCCAGTCATCAGCAGGTCTGTCCTCCCAAACCCAGGTTACATAGGGAGGATCAGAGGGTTTGTACCAATCCTCTGGCCTCCAATTTGCTTCCATAAACTGCAACTACTTCTCTTATTTCAGATACTCCTTTTAAAGAACCAGGCAAAGGTGAAGAGAGACAAGATGTTTCTATCAGTGTCTCTGCTTTCTACCTAAAAAGAACTAGAACCTTCCAAATAGAAAGACCGTTTGTGGTAAGACCACTTAATGAGGGGCAGGTACACTGCCGGGGGTTCAGAACCCTTCTTTCTCATTTATTAATGATGTAACCATAGATTAGTTACCCTAACACACTCATTCCTCCTTTTTGCCATCTATAAAATGGGATAACAATAGTATCTGCATCACATGATTGTTATGAAGGTTCTTGCATTCACACTGCTAAATACCAGAGAGAATATAGCATTAATAAAATGTTAGCATTCTGCATTATTCCCTTCCCTGACAGACTTTGTATGTCTTCATAAACACCATGTACTCTGTGAAATAATAAAAAATAAATACGGTGGTCTCCACCCCTGGTTCCTGGCACTGTTCAGGGCACTGAAATCTTGGAAATTCAAAGTGCCTAAGAGATAAGAGCACTACAGAGCATCTTTTATTCTCATGAGGTGATTTAGGCTAGACTCCTGGAAGGGGGCTGGTCAGCAGAAAGACCCTGCCATGATTAGAAGCCAGGATTTTCAGCCCCACACCCCAATCTCCAGAAAAGGAAGAAAGACTGGAAGTGGAATTTTTAATTGATCATGCCTCTGTGAGGAAACCTCCATAAAACCCCAAGAGTGTGGAGGGTGACGTGCCACATCCCATTTCCACGAGAATAGAATCTCCTACACGTGTGACCCTCCCAGACCTTGTGCTGTGTAGCTCTTCATCTGGCTGTTTACCTGTATCCTTTTATCATATCCTTTAACAAACAGGTAAACATAGGTGTTGCCCCTACCTCTGTGAGCTCTTCAAGCAAATAATCCAATCCAAGAGGAAGGAAGTCGTGGGAACCTCCAATTGTGGCCATGTTGGACAGACGTTGTGGGTAACCCAGACTTATTACTTGCGATTGGCATCTAAAGTGGGGGGACAGACTTGTGGGACTGAGCCTTTAACCTGTGTGATCTGAGGCTATCTCCAAGTAGTGTCAGGATTGAGTTAAACTGTAGGACCCCCAGCAGGTCTCCCAGACTTGTTTGGTGTGGGGACAAAAATCCATACCTTTGGGGTTAGAAATGTTGTGAGTGTGGTAATAGTACGCGAGTGAAGAGAAACCCAGAAGATACACCAGAATTTTTCCTTTACTTAAGCTTACCATATATTTGATTCTCTGAACAATTTATATCTTCCAGTTGTTCTCTGCATACACGACTTGTATTATGTGCCTATGATATTTACTTGGCAACTTCTTATACAGCCTCCCACGTGACTCAGATATTTTCGGTCAGGAATCTTTCTCTGATCTACTTGATAATTAGTCTTACATTTTCTTTCACAGCGGTTTTACTGAATGGTTTGAGAGCTGGCTGACTCAGAAATTATTTTTAGAAACTAAGTTGCTGTTTATTAACTATCTCGATCTTTGTTATATGGGACTTCAGCCTTTTCTCCATTTTGCTAGTGAATAGTCTAGATCTAACATTGCACAAAGAATGAGAAGCATTGATTTTACTTCCCTCTCTCCAGATTATAAAAGCCAGTCTTTTATTCACCAAGCTATATTATTTCTGCATACAATAGCTCTTTGCAACTGAAGACGGCAGAACTGGCTAATGGAAATGAAGAACCACATTTTAGGGGAAGGTTTTTTCCCCCCAAATCAGAGCTTTCTGAAGTAAGAATAGACCGACACGGGATAGTGAATTCTCATATTCATACCAATATTTGAACCAATGCTGAAATCCATTTACGTTAATTATTAAGGAGATTCATGGAAAACTTGAGGAAATTGCCTTAGGACCTCAAAGTTAACTATCAGCACTCAACTATACGCTTCTATGGATAAAGGACAAATTCATTGCTAAGTTGTGGCCGGGGAATATGGAACTCTGAATTCTGGTCTTAGCTTTTTCATTAACTAGCCTAAGGATGAGGTGATTTGTTTCATCTTTTGGGGCATTAGGTTTACACATTTCCAGAATGAGAACATTGAATCCTGACTTCATGAGAGCAACTGTTTTCTCTTCTTTTAAGGAAAATGTTCCTTTCCAAAACAAGGAGAATAAGAAATAGAAGCACAATCCCCATCTCTTTTGAACTAGAAGATATCTGTAACTCCAAGTCAAAAAGATACCAATCAAAAAAGAAAACACAGATGCCTATCAAAAGTGGATGAAGAAAGACAAATGACTCTGCAAAACAGAGGAAAGTCAAATTCAGGTACCTACAGAGAAAGATAATAAAGACCAGAGAGGCTCGGGAACTGGAGGTACTAGGGACCACAGAAGGCAGGGGTAAGTCAGTGGTCAGAAACAGATACACTGCTTAAAACTTATGCAAGATTATATATCTGGTGCTCGTCTATACTTCTTCCATTTGCATGAACTCTCTGAAAAAAAACAACAACAACAACAACAACAGTCAAAGAGGCCCTAGACATTAGGAAACCAGATACTGAAGAAAGTGATTATTTATGGGGCAAGTCCACCATGTATCGATTAGTTCTTGACAAGGACATCCAGGGAAGAGATGAGCATTTGGCTCACCAAGTCAAACACACCAGAGCTCACTTAAGTCCACTCAAAAGGACAATGGCTTTTTCTAAAACATCCACTTGGAGAGTGGGTTATGCCTATTTCTATATTATTCATGCAGAGAGGGATATCTTTTACTAATTCATCCATAGTAGAGTAGGAGCACATTTTAAGAATTCATGTAAAACTCCAACACCCTTTCATAATTAAAAAGGGTTCAACAAACAAGGAATAGAAGGGAATTTCCCCAACTCCCCCTGATACACAGCATGTACAAAAATCCTACAGCTAAAATCATACTTGATGGTTGAAGACCAGATATTTTCTCCTGAGGTCAGGAACAAGACACAGATATATGGTCTAGCCACTTTTATTCAGCATTGTACTTCAGTTTCCAGCCAAAGCTATTAGGAAAGAGAGCTGGAGTGACAGATAAATAAATAATGGCATCAGATTAGAATTCAAGAAGTAAAACTGTATCTATTTGTGACATGACTTGGTATATAGAAAGTCCTAAGGGATAATACACACACACACACACACACACACCAATTAGAACTAAGAATCAAATTCAGCAAGGTTACTGGATGTAAGCTCAACATACACAATCCAGCTCTATTTCTAAACATTCGCAATGATTAATCAAAAAATGAAACTCTGATCACAATTCCATTTATAATAGCATCAAAAAGGATAAAATACTTAGGAATACATTTGACCCCAAAATGGTACAGCACATTCTGAAAACAACAAAACATTATTGGAAGAAATTAAAGATGTAAATAAATGAAAAAGCATCCCACGTTCATGGGTCAGCAGACTTTATATTGTTAAACTGGCAATATTTCCTAAATTGGTCTAAAGATTCAGTGCAATCTCAGAATCTGGCTGGCTTCTTGTATAACTTGACATCTTGGTTCTAAAATTTATTTTATTTTTAAGTTTCTTTACATCGAGTCAAGAGAGCACATGTGAGCACTAAAGGGGCAGAGAGAGAGAAAGAATCCCAGGCAGGCTTTGCACTGTCAGCACAGAGCCAGGCGTGGGCCTCAAACCTCTCAACTGTGACATCACGACCTGAGCTAGAGCCAAAAGTCAGACACATAACCGAGTGGGCTCTCTAGGTACACCTTAATTCTAAAATTTATAATATATGGTATATGTTAACTCACTAGAATTTTAAGAAAAGTTTGAATAAAGTTAAAAATGGTATAAAATGTATAACGAATTGCAGGAGACCCAGAAGAGCCAAAACATCTGGGAAAACAAGAACTAGGAGAACGAATACTTCCCACTTTCCAAACTTCCTGCAAAGCAATAATAACCAAAACAGTGTGGTTTTGGCACAAGAATAGACACATAGATCAATGACGTAGAATTCAGAGTCCAGAAAAAAACTATATGTACATGGTCAACTGATGTTTGACAAGGGTGCCAAGACCATTCAATGGGGGAAAGAAATGTCTTTTCAACAAAGGTGCTGGGACAACTTGATAGCCACATGCACGAGATTTAAGTTGGGCCTTTGCCGCATGCTATATACAAACATTAACTCAAATGGATCTAAATGTGAGAACCAAAACTATAAAACCCTTTGAGGAAAACTCTTTCATGACCTTGGATATGGCAAAGGAGTTTTAGATACGATACTAAGAGCATGAGTGGAGACAAAAAAGGATCACGTGAACTTCATGAAAATTAAAACCTTTAGTGTTTCAAAGGACACCATCAAAAAAAAATTAAAGGACAACTGACAGAATGGGAGAAAATATTTGCAAATTATATATCTGATGAGGGAGCCGCATCCAAAGTACACAAGGAATTCTCACAGCTCAAAAATTGAAAACAAAATTAACGGGCAAAGGATCTTTATTAATTTCCTGGGGCGGCCGTAACAAATTACCAACAACTGAGTGGCTTCAAGCAACCGAAATGTTCCCACAAAAACTTGTACATAAATGTTTATAGCAGCAGTCTTCATTATAGCCAAAATGTGGAAACAGTGAAATGTCCAGTAATGGATGAATGGAGAAACACATGTGGTATATGGCTACAATAAAATACCTTCTGGCCATACAAAAGCAAAGCACTAACATATGTTACAATGTGAATATACCTTGAAAACATTGTATTAAGTGAAAAAAAAGCCACAAAACAGCATATACTATATGATCCATTCATATGAAGTATTTGGGATAGAGAAATATAATAGAGACTCAGAGTAGATTAGTAACTGCTTAGGACTGGGGTCTGTGGGGATGGGGACATAGGGATGATAGAAAGCTAAAGGATACAGTGTTTCTCTCTCTTCTTCCCCATCTTAACCGTTTTTGAGTATACCTGACACTAGTGTTATGTATATGCACCTTGTTGCAATGGATCTCTAGAATTTTTTTATCTTCCAAAATTGACACTGTTAAACAATTTCCCTATTCCCCTCCCCGTAGACTTCTTGAGGTGATGGAGATGATCTAAAATTGATTGTAACGATGGTCACTTATACATTGAATAATACTAAAAACCATTGGATTATACATCTTAAATAGGTAAATTCTATGGTGTGTGGATTCTATTTCAATAAACTGTTTCTTAAATCATTACCATCTAAAATAGCATCAAAAAATGAAGCAAACATGCTCATAAGCAAGTGGGCTATTCTGGAATGGGACAGAGGGATTATAAGAAAGTCTTCCTGCTCCTAGCTCCATAATACTGCTTACTGCTTTCAAGGCTCACATTCCGCAGGTAGGAGACTAGAAGATCCTTCTCAGGAAAACCCAAACAGGCCAGAGATACAGTTAGTGATCTTGAAATCTTTGATGACAAAATGGATTGTCTGCCTAATCCTACCGGTGTGAAACATTCCCCTTAACAGTTCTCCCCATCTTTTTTTCTCATGAGTATGCCACTAAGGATCACACGACATTTGAGTAGATTCACTATCATGAAAGAGAGTGACCAAAGTAAACAAATGGGGGTGGGGGTGGGGAAATTCAGTAGAAAGGAAGACAAGACAGAACAACAACAACAGCAAATGAATAAAATTCTATGGTATGATCCAGAGACAGACACTGTACAATTAAAATAAAAACAGAATGCTATAAAAGTGGAAAATCAGAGACCAAGAAGGAACTCATGAAACTTAAAAGTGTAAGAAATCAAGAGACACTTTCTGGTTTGGTTGTAAGATCAGGTCAAAGAACTGTCCCAGAAAGAGAGGAAAAAGGAAGTGATGGACATCAGGAGAGAATAAAATTAGAAGATCAATCCGGGATGTTCAATATGGGAATTTTTAGGAAAATAAAGGAAACACTAGATAGTAAATTCTCCAAAAAAGTACTATAAAAAAATTCCTGGGACACCTGGCTGGGTCAGTCAGAAGAGGAGGAAACACTTGATCTCAGGGTCCTGAGTTGGAGCCCTAGCTTGGGTGTTTTTATTAACTAAGTAAATAAATGAACAACCAACGAAAAGCAAACAAACTTAAAATAAATATACCTGAGCTGAAGGACATGAGTCCCAGAAAAAAGAGGCTCATTGAATACCTAGTAATACAAATCAAGACCCACACTAAGGCTCATCCTCATGCATTTTCAGAATAATGAAGCTAAATAGATTCCATAAAGCTAGAAGAGAGAGAACGTTACAGACAGTAANCTTCTTCTCTATGCCAAATACCACTCTGCCTTCCTCTTCTAAGGATATTTGTGATCCCATTTAGGGTCCACCAGGGTAATCCGGAATAATTTCCCCATCTCAATAGCCTTAACTTAATAATATCTGTAAAGTCTCTTTTTATTTTTTTCAATATTTATTTATTTTGAGAGAGGGCCAGAGTGCATGCGTGCAGGGAAGAGGGGCCGAGGAAGAGGGAGCCCCAAGCAGGCTTCACCCTGAGCGCAGAGCCCAGCTGGCTGGACTCATTTTTACAATCGTGAGACCATGGTCTGAACCGAAATCAAGAGTTGGCTATTTAACTGTCTCAGCCTCCCAGGTGCCCCTAAAGTCTCTTTTTCCATGTAAAGTAACATTCGTCATAGGTCCCGGGCATTAGGACCTGACTTTTTTGGGAGGGCATTATTCAGCCTAATATACTATTTTAATAAAAACTCCAAATATGGATTAAATAAAAATTGTTATTAACTACATTAAGAAATTGAGAGAAGAGAACGAGGAGGTATGACAGCTAAAACAGTCTTCAAACATAGTGAATACATATTAAAATGAATGAATGAAAAGAGAACAACAATTGTGTATTAGAATTATAAGGTAAATACAAGAAGAAAGACCTAAAAATGTAGTGCTTGCTTCAGTGTGGTATACAACATGAGCAGCAAACTACTGTTTCTTCTTAAAAGCCTTTGTACCCAGCTTGACTATTTAAATGGTGTGCCTGTATTATTTTGTTAAAAAATTTTTAAACATTTATTTATGTTTGAGAGAGCGAACGAGAGAGAGAGAGAGCATGAGTGGGGGAGGGGCAGAGACAGACACACAGTATTGGATGTAGGCTCCAAGCCTTGAGCTGTCAGCACAAAGCCCTACGCGGGGCTCGAACACACGAACTGTGAGATCATGACCTGAGCAGAGTCGGAGGCTCAACCGACTGACCACCCAGGTGCCCCAGAGGTGCCTATATCATTTTAATAATAAAATCTAATATTGTAAAAGTGAAAACCATACGGGATTGGATTAATCTCTAATATTCCTTACACGGAATATTCCATGATTTGAGGTCTCTGTAACAGTATTGTTTTGAATCACCACCATCACAGCTTCTGAACTTTTTGATGCCTAAAACAAACACTATCAGGAAGTCATCAACAACAATCATACTGGTATCAGGACTTCAGCTCAGAACAAG
>NW_027531985.1:0-529 GCF_008692635.1 Crocuta crocuta
GAAGAAATGGGCAGATGACATGAACAGACACTTCTCCAAAGAGGACATACAGATGACCAACAAACACATGAAACGATGCTCAGCATCCCTCCTCATCAGGGAAATACACATCAAAATCACACTGAGATACCACCTCACGCCGGTCAGAGTGGCTCAAATGAGCAAATCAGAGAACTCTAGATGCTGTCGAGGATGTGGAGAAACGGGCACCCTCCTACACTGTTGGTTCGGAATGTAAACTGGTACAGCCCCTCTGAAAAACAGTGTGAAGGTTCCTCAGGAAACTAACAATAGAACTCCCCTATGACNCTATGACCCAGCAATAGCACTGCTAGGAATTTACCCAAGGGATACAGGAGCACTGATGCATAGGAGCACATTTACCCCAATGTTCATATCAGCACTCTCAACAACAGCCAAAACATGGAAAGAGCCTGTGTCCATCAAGGACGAATAGATTAAGAAGATATGGTTTATCTGTAAGATGGAATACTACATGGCAATGAGAAAAAATGAAATCTGACCTTGT
>NW_027531986.1:0-13182 GCF_008692635.1 Crocuta crocuta
CCCTAGGGTCTCTCCTTTCAATGGAACAGTTCAAATATTTGGGACTAATGGAGTAGAAGACCATTAAAGAATAATAAATGATATTCAGTATCTATTGTTAACTACAAAATACAAACTATGAGACAATAAATATAGAATTAATATTGTCTGGCAAAAATGTATGTGCAAGTATTGAAAATACATTTTTTAACTTATGAATAGTGAGATGGTCCCGCAATGATGTCCATGTCATAATCCCTGAAATTTGTGAATATGTTACTTTACATGACAAAAAGTACTTTTCAAAGTGATTGAATTAAGGATCTTGAGATAGGGAGATTATCCTGGATTATCCAAATGGATACAATGTAACCACAGTCATCTTTTATTTAATGTTTTATTTATTTCTGAGAGAGAGACAGCATTTGCAGGTGAGGGTCAGAGAGAGAGGGAGACACAGAATCTGAAACAGGCTCCAGGCTCTGAGCTAGCTGTAAGCACAGAGCCCGATGCGGGGCTCGAACCCACTACCCGTGAGATTATGACCTGAGCCAAAGTCAGACGCTTAACCGAGGCGCCCCTCACAGTCATTTTTATGTGAAAGTGTCAAGAGGATCAGTAGTAGGGGATGTGACAAAGGAAGCAAGAGACTGAAGTCATATGAGGAAGAGGTCATGAATCAAGAAATGCAGACAAGCCTCTAGAAGTTGAAAAGGCAAAGAAATGGATTCTCTCCTCATAGCCTCAAGAAAGAATTAACCCTGTTGAGACCTTGACTTTAGTCCAGTGAGACTAATTTTGGACTTCTGACCTCCAGAATTATAAAATAATAATTCTACCAAGTTTTTAGTAATTTGTTACAGCAGCAATAGGAAACTAATTGAAGTGCTTACAATAGGTTAGAGAAATTTAGAATGATTTACGTTTCTATTTTGCTTGAAAAAATTAACATTCAGAAAAATAAGAGACCATAGTTAAAGAACCTAAATCTATCAATAAAAATTAGACACTGATTGTCAGCTAATGACTGTAAAAATAAAACTATTGTAATATTCATGGTAGGAGAATGCAGAAGGAAAAAGAATGCATGTACTTACATGTCTCATAGAAATATAAATTAGTAGTGGGTTTTATAGAGCTACATTAAATAGAACACAAAAATTTTAAGAAATGATTATGTCATGGTAAACTGCAGTACCATTCCTAAGAATGAATTTTGAGAAAACATTTTTGGATGTGAACTTACATTTGGCTTGAGGGATTATTTAATACTTATTTAAATGAAGACAAATGCCAACTAAAACCAACTAATAAAAACATCAATTAAATCTTTAATATCAGTTGATTGGTAAGGGAAATAAAACTCTGTCTATGTAATAGAATGGCATATAGACATTAGAAATGGTGATGTACAGGGGCATCTGGGTGGCTTAGTTGGTTAAGCATCCAACTCTTAATTTTGTCTCAGGTCATAATCTCACATTTCATGAGACTGAGCCCCACATCAGGCCCTGCACTGACAGCATGGAGCCTGCTTAGGATTCTCTCTTTCCCTCTCTCTCTCTCTCTGTCCCTCCCCTGCTCACATGCACACTCTCTCCATCTCTCTCAAAATAAATAAATAAAACCATTTTAATAAAAAAGAAAAGAAAGAAATTATGATGTACAATAATGGTTAATGGCAAGCAAGTTACTTTAGGAGACAAAATTAACAGTATAACTTAATTCCTATGGAATGAATAAGGACTATTTCTCCAGCCACATTATAATCTTGTTTTTCCTTATCTATTAGTNTTCTATTTTTGCATATATTGTAATATGCACTTTCTTAATTTTCCATAGTGAAATTACATCTGTTCTAATGATTTGACAAAAACACCAAAGACTTACTATGATGACTTTTTCCTTTTGAAAAGTGAAAAGGTAATTTTAAAGTTTGAATGCAGGCTGAGTTGAGAAAATATCTTATGTTGTGGGTAGGATAGGTACAAACAGCCTCTTTAAAGAGAGTCTTTTGGCAGCAAAATAACACTTTTAAAGATTTTATCAGGATATAAATATCGATTTGGCTGTATGGAGTCCCTAGAAGTATTCATCGAACAGGCTAAAACTTGATTTATAAAAAAAAAAATACACAAAATAGGATTTTTTAAATTACTTGAATGGAATTCTATCACTGAACAGGAAAAAGGAGAAAAAAATTTCAAGGCACATAAATGCTAATGATGTATCATTGTATGATAAAAAATAAATATTTGGTAAGATAATATTTTTTAAAAGTAGGCATAGATACATAAAATCCATACAATGTAAAGGAATGCTCTCAAATTAAGCTTTGGTTACATCTACATGTTACATGGAATGCTGGTTATTTTTTTTTGAAAGTATATTTATTTTTGAGAGAGAGAGAAAGAGAGTGCACGAGCAAGGGAGGGGCATAGAAAGAGGGAGACACAGAATCTGAAGCAGGCTCCAGGCTCTGGGCTGTCATCACAGAGCCAGACGTGGGGCTCAAACTCATGAACAGTGAGATCATGACTTGAGCCGAAGTTGGACGCTTAACTGACTAAACCACCCAGACGTCCCAGAATTCTGGTTATTTTTATGTCTTCTTATCATGACATTATTTATGTACAACAAAATATTGGTTCTTGTGTGATAATACTTTTTTAAGCATGAACAAAAAATAAGGAGAACCAAATAGTTTTAGTCAATTAAGTGAGCACAGGCCCAATGTAATTAAAGATACACATTGGAGACATTAATTTGGGCATTGTATCACATTACCCATAAGACCACATATTAGAACAAATTCAATGAAAGCCACTTGGTAACACTTCAATCAAAGCTCTGTAATACAGAGACAATTAAGAATCACTTAATCTCATGAAATCTTTGTCCCATAATTAGTTTTGGCTATCAGCACAGATTTAAATACAAAGATGTTCTATTCACCACTTATTTAAATTGACAATAATTTGAATCACACTGAATACAACAATAATGGAACGCAATGAGAAAGCAGAATTCATTCATGGGAATTTAAGGTGTTACAAACATTCCAAATGATGTCCTAGAAGAATATTTGAAAATGTGGGAAATTGTAAAATACAGTTTGTAAACATTTTGTTTTGAAATTACCAATACACAGTTGCAAAAGTTAGTACATGGAGGTTCCATGTACTCTTTACCCAGTATTTTCCCCATTATTACTGCTTAAATATATATAGTACAGTATCAAAACCAGGAAACTGACATTGATATAATGTATGTGTATAGTTCCATGTCATTTTATCACATGTAACCACCAGCATACACAATATATATAATTATTTCATCCCAATAAATGTTTTCTTATTTTTATAATCACACCCACACTTGTCCCCAAACACACTCCTGCCATCTTTTACCCGTAACAGCCACTGATTTGTTTTCCATCTCTATACCTTTGTCATCATAAGAATGGTATATAAATGGAATCATATAGCATGGAACTTGTTCAGATTGGCTTTTTAACTTAGAATAATGCCCTTGAAATCTATCCAAGTTGTTGCATGTATCTACAGTTTGTCCCTTTTTACTGCTGTGTAGTTTTCCATGCTGTGACTGTACCACAGTTTGTTTAATCGTTCACCTATTAGTATACATTTGGGTCATTTCCAGGATTTCACTATTAGAAATAAAGCTGAGATGAGAAAATTGAGGAAAATTACCTTGATTCTTCATTTTCTGGGAGTTTTTTTTTTTTTTCCTCATGAATGGCTATTGAATTTTGTCAAAAGCTCATGTTTTCAGGTTGGTGATTGGGAAGAATTTGAAACTGGTAACATTTATGAGTCCTTTATTGTTTGCCTTTTACATTTTTCTTCATGTTTGTCTCAAACATCCTTTTGCTTCTTCTTTATGATTGAGGAAATAACCTCTCTCTGGCATGGCAAGAGTCTCTGAAATTTTTATAGTCCTCCTCCATTACAGATCCAACCCAACCCAAAACACCCAAGCTATCATTTTGAGTGGTATGCCCAAGTCTTTTGACACATAAATTGGCACAGAATGTTCCAAGAAGTGATATTCCATTGTTTTTTTAAATTTTAACGTTTATTTATTTTTGAGAGAGAAAGAGCGAGAGCGAGAGAGAGAGAGCAGGGGAGGATAGAGGGAGAGAGAGACACAGAATCCGAAGCAGGTTCCAGGCTCTGAACTGTCAGCACAGAGCCCAACATGGGTCTTAAACCCATGAACTGTGAGATCATGATCTGAGCCAAAGTAGGATGCTTAACCAACTGAGCCACCCAGGTACCCCTCCAATGTTTTGTTAACAACTCACCAACTCTGTTTACTTCATCCTTAATTCAATGAGGCCATTTGGTATAAGTTAACAAAAAGACATCACCAAGTGATGGAACTATTACAAATATTAAGTTTATCAGTCTAGCGGAGTAGGTGCTTTTGAAAAACTGTTATGCAATGATATATAAATGCCATCGTTTACAGACAACTGCTGTCACTACTTAGATGTAACATACTACAGTATACTTTTCTTTTTGCAAATATACTAGTTAATTCCCCTCCTCATTTTCCTTCTCTTCCTAGTTCTTTTCCATTTCAAGAATGAGATTCCATGAGTCTGGCACATCCATACAACATAATAGTGGTCAGAAATAAAAGGAAAAAATACAAATATACACAACATATATGAAACTCAAAAACTTCTTGCTGAGTGAAAAAAGACAACACAAAAGAAGACATATTGTAGGATACCATTTATGTAATGATCTAGGAATAGCAAAACTAATCTATAGAAACTAATACATAGAAATAGAAAGCAGACTAGAGTTTGGCTGTGAGAGATGGGGGAAGTAGATGTATTTGGAAGAGGACATGGGGTGAGGATAATGTTCTGTGTACTGATAAAGGTTTGGGTTACATAGATGTACACAATTGTCAAAACTCGGTGAATAGTACAGTTAGGATTTGTGCATTTTGCTTTTGTCAGTTACCTCAACGGGAAAAAAAAGTGATGCTAAACAATTGTTAAACTCTAATTAATCATTTGGGTGCTGAATTGTCTAGGATTGGAAGATACTATTGTTTACAGCTTACTTTAATAGGCATCAAAAATTAGATGAATTGCTACATGAATTACATGGAGACACATATGCAGTTAAGGAAGGATAGAAAACTATTTATATTATAGTTTCTAAGTGGTGGTTACATTGATTTTCACTGTACTATTTGGTTGACTTTTCTGGATGTTTGATGGACTTCATAATAAAATAGGAAAAATTGAATCATGCCAAGTATAAATTTGTACCCTAATTTATTCCTCTTCAGTATAGCTTGAACATAACTATATATACATAAATTTATATGCTATTACTATTTTCCAATGGAGCCATATACTCACATTTTATAGGTGTTCTATCATTTCTGCATTGTGGTAAATACACAATAATAACATTGCTCTTAGATTATGAATGAACTGGGTTCTGAGCCAAGGTAGAGTAGGGAATGGACTTTGAATGTCAATAGTTTATACAACTGGAACTCTGTATCTGTGTGGTCGGTGGCCTGTGGGATTCTCATAATACTCTGCTGACCAGGAGTGAGCCTAGAATTCTCCCTGGCTTCTGAATCCTAATAGGATCACATGCCAGGTATAAAGGCTAGACTCAGCACTAGGTTATGAATTTCAAAACACTTTGGAAACTCAAAGCATTTGACTATTAAGGAATAAGATTAATAGGACTTTATCTTGGGAATTATAAAGCACTTACCTGATTAGTGGTTGCAGCTGAACTGGGCCCAAGGCTTCACCTGTCAAAACAAGGACTAGGCTAGGAGATAGGCTAGGATCAACAGATCAAAGCACTTTGTTGGTCAAGGATTGAGTCAAAAGTGTCCTTGGGTAAGGATATTGTCCTGAATAGCAAGGTAAAGTTTTCCTATAGTGTGGTCCTGAGAGTAGCACACTCCTCTCCTTTGATCTCTTTTTGAAATACTCACATTTTCATTGGAAGGTATTGGCAGGAAAATGTGAGAGAAGTGAAGGAAACCCTGATGGAGAGAAATAGGAGAAAAACTTCCTGACGTAACCTACTCCTTTTGGGTGAACAGTGGCTATATCCAATAGACCATGATTACACTCCTTAGTGTCCAAAGACAAAATTTTAAATTTTATAAAGACATGGTAAAAAACAAATACTCTGTTGTTCCATCTTGACAATTGTTTAGAGGCTGCTACAGTGTGATGGAAGTCTGGAGGTCCCTTTGCTTGCAGAGGATATTCAAACTCAATTATTGGAAATGGAAAGCCATAAGGGAAAGTCTTTATACAGATATGGGGGCTCCAAAACCATTCAGCTTTGAGGACTCACAAATAATAAGAAGGTAAGAGAGGAAGAAGGGACAAAGTGTGTTTTTTTGTCCCTCCTGAGTGTTTTGCTTCTTCTATTTTACTGTCAGAGTTTAGCATGACTATCAATATTATACCTCATCAGACCACCTGGAGAAGGCCGCATATGGGTTTGTTCACCAGTTCATCTCCAGTCTCTTACTCAGTGTTGGCCATGTAGAAAGTGCTCCATCAGTTATGTGTTGAGTGCATAAACAAATGAACTGATCTCAAGGGCCTATGTGGTGTTAGATGACACAGATTCTTCACTGGTTCTTGACGTAGAAAGCAGTTTATTCAACAATAAATGGGGACAGGATGAGCCATTAATTTATGTTCAGGAATAATTTTAAGTGTTCCCAGTGAGTCAGTGAGACTGAGAGGTCTAAGGCTTTGGGAACGGTACTGGGCTTTATTGATAATTGGTTGTGACTGGAATAGGCCCCAAACATAGGGAGAACATCTTCCCCTCCCCGTGTATTTTGCAACTCAGAGCAATTTTCTAATGAGGACTTGGAGTTAAACAGGACCAGAGGCCTGAAAAATTTTATGCATTCTGAATAACAGTTACTTTAGAATATAAACTTGGGGATCCAAAGATCATTACAATCTAGCAGATTGAGGGAAATGGATTATTCTCACCTGGAACTCAATTCAAAATTTTAATTTCTAATTCCTTGAAACAGTGCCTTACACTCTCACCCATACTATTTTTTTTTAATTGGGACATCCAGTTACTTTTTTTTGTCTGTTTGTTTTTAATGCACCAGTAGAGAAGAAATTAAGACTAAAAAGAGAGTGTTGTGCAAATGAAGTTGATAATTTAAAGAAGTAATTATCTAAGAAAATTTAAATCACCAAATTGAATGCATGAGACTTAAAAATTCTTAGTATAGGAGAGAGAGGCAAGATGGGGGAGAAATAGGGAATTCCTGCATCTCTCAAACAAAGAAGGGCTGAAACCAAAGGACTCTGAACCACAAGAGTCTGGGAGGAAAACAGAGTTCACTAATAAGACAGCCTCATAGGTGTGTGATTGCGAACTTGGGAAGACAAGAATGGGCCAGAATACAAAGGCATGGAGGGGAGGGAGTCCCCTATGCAGAGAGACAAAAAAGAAAAAGAGTGGCTGTGGAATCTTAGAATGGTCCCTGGAAAGGAGATAAAACACAGCCCAGAACAGAGAGGGAACCTATCATCCCATCTCTAACTACAGGGCTTTTGTAGAGAGATCCTATCTCTAACTGTGGAGCTTTCTTTGGGCCAGGTGCCAAGGGATCCAAGTCGCAGTTGGATTCAGGAGGAACCGGTCCTCTACTCGATTCCCCGGTGGGAAGTGCCCNTTTCGCTAAGCATAACACCCTCAAGGTCCATCCATGTTGCTACACATGGCCAGATTTCATTCTTTCTCATTCAGGCGGTATTATTAATGCAAACGGAGTAACATCTGGAAACGTGGCTGGGCACAGGACATAAAACACAGCTCACCTTGGCTGCGCCCACAGCACAGTGAGATCAGTCCCAGGGGAGTTTTCTGCAATGCCTGGTTTGAGAAGGTACCGGGGATCACCATTTTTCTCCCAACAACCACCAAGGCAGGCCAAGGGTCAGGTCTCACAGTGGAGGCGAGACCCGCCCACACCAAACCACGCCCATCTGCGCTGCATAGCTGTGTGGTTACCAGAGCCTGGATATGGAAAGAGCCACTCTCCCGAGATCAGCATTGACGCATTGCCATGATTGACTCTAGATCAATTCTTGCTATTCAGATATATTCTCCCTTATATCGTTCTTATCTATTCCTTCCTCTGTACTGGGTATTCTGGTTATAAGTTTGCTTAAACAGGTATATATAATACATTCGCTTGATGCATGTTCTATCTCCATGATTACCTTCCTTCCTCTATCTCTGAAAAAATCAGACTATATAGTTTCTCTGGATAACATTATCTTCATTTTTTTCCTTTTTTTTTTTTTTTGCTCCTCCCCTCCTGCCATATTCTCCCTTTTTTTATAGCTGAATTAAGCCTTTCAGTCTCTCTCTCTGGTCAATATTCAACTTCTTTTATCCTCACCCCTGACATTTCTCTCTTTATATGTGCTCTTCCATCAGCACCATGCTCTATTTGTAGCTGGGATTTCTGGTTTTATGCTTTTGGACTGTCCTTTCATTTTTGGGGTTTTTTTCCTTTCCCTTTTAGTTTATTTTTTGCTTGATTTGTTTGTACGTTTGTGTGCTTTTTTTCCCCGATTGTTTGTATCTCTGTTTTCCTTTTCAGGGCTACCTCAAGAAACAAGCCGAAGTACACATGGTGGAGATTCCCAAATAAAACTATGAGTAGGGGAAAAAAATAACCAAAGCACAACAAGACAGACCAAGGAACACCACTAAAGAATACTTCTATGGGGCCTGGGTGGCTCAGTTGGGTAAGCATACAACTTCAGCTCAGCTCATAATCTCATGGTTCATGGGTTCAAGCCCCGTGTCAGACTCTGGGGACAGCAAGCTCAGAGCCTGAAGCCTATTTCAAATTCTGTGTCTCCTCTCTCTCTGAACCTCCCCTGCTCACGCTGTCTCTTGCTCTCTCAGAAATAAATAAATAAATAACATTAAAAAAAAAAAAGAATACTTCCTAAATGGACAGGCACTGCATGGTCAATAAGCCTCCTTTTATATAGCAGAACTTGCAGGTGCACAGTGCATAACAAGATTTTAAAACTGACCAGAGATAGAAAGGTACGCAAAATGACGAAATAGAAGAACTCTCCTCTAAAGAAATTCCAGGAAGAAGTGACAGCTTAAGAATTTCTCAAAACAGATATAGGCAACATGACTGACCAGAAATTTAGAACAATAGTCATGAAATTAATCGCTGGGCTTTAAAAAGGCATGGAAGACATCAGAGAAGCTATTGCTACAAAGACTCTGGAGCTTAAAAATAGTCGTGATGAATTTAAAAATGCTATAAATGAGGTACATAATAAAATGGAGACGTCCGATGCACGGATTGGAGACAGAGAGGAGAATAGGTGAATTAGAAGACACAATTATAGAAAAAGAGGAAGCCAAGGAAAAGAGAGATAAACTCATCCAGGAGCACGAAAGGAGAATTCGAGAACTGAGTGAAACAATCAAATGGAAAAATATACATATCATAGGAATTCCTGAAGAAAAAGAAAGAAAGACAGGGGCTGAAAGGGTACTTGAACAAATTATAGCTGAGAACTTCCCCAATCTGGGGAAGGAAACAGACATTGAAATCCAAGTGGCATAGAGAACGCCCCTCAAACGTAATATGAATCAATCTTCTGCATGACATATCAGAGTGAAACTGGGAAAATATAAGGAATGGGGGGGGGCGGCAAATGGCGGAGAAGTAGGGAGCTCCATGCATTTCACGTGCACCCATCACTCAGAGAAGGCCTGAAGTCGTAAGACACTGAGCCACAGGAGTTTGGGAAGAGAAAGAGACAGAACACACTGGGAAGGAAACCTCAGAACTGCGTGAGTGCGAACTCGGGAAGATAAAAGAGGCTGGGACAGGAGATACGGAGGGAGGGGAGGGAACCCGGCTTTCATGCAGCTGCGGTGAGTGATGAGCCTCAGCGAGCCCTGGTGAGCCACAGGCGAGTGGAGGGGAAAGGAAAGAGAAGCTGAGATTGCTCATAGAACCGTCCCTGGAGAAGAGAAAAACCTTGGCTTGGAAAGAGAGTGTATTTTAGTTCTGACTGGGGTGCTGACTTTGAACTAGGTGGCACCTGTCCCAGAAGGCGCCAGGAAAAACAGCTCTGCTGTGGTGCCAGCACCATCCCAGACGGTGGCGCAGATGCTATAGGCCTGAGGGTACTGCATTCTCAGCGCAGAGGCCTCGGATCCCAAATTATATTGCTGCTTGACCCCTGCGGATCTAAGGCTGTCACACTTCCCCCACTCCCCAACTCACCCCCAGCAGAAAGGAAGCAGCGACCCATGGGAGTGTTTAGGGTAGTATAAACAAAGCCCGTGGAATGGGACCTGGAAACAAGGGAGGGCGTGGGGCATAGAACACAGTCCACCTTGGCTACGTCCTCAGAACAGGGAGATCTGACCCAAAGGAGTGATTTGCAATGCTTGGTTGAGAAAGGACTGGGGCGACGCCATTTTTCTCCCCACAACCAAAAGACGGAGCCTCAGGAAGCTACCAGTGGGACACAATGGAGGCAAGACCTGCCTACACCAAACCACGGCCATCCCCGCCAGAGGGCTGTTTTTGATTTTTTCCTGAGCCTTGGGAAAGACCAACATGGATGTACTGCCATGATTAATCCTAGATAATCCTTTTGATTCATCTATAGTCTCCCTTTTCCCGTTAATAACCATCCACTCGGCTGGTCAGAACACTCTGGTCACTGGTTGGCTTAAACAGTCACATTTAATCCATTCTCCAGATGTACACTCTATAACTCCACCTCTACCTTTTTCTCTCTCTCTGGAGTAATCAGATATATAGTTTCTCTGAGTGCCTCTTAGTCTCTCTGCCTGGACATTTCATTTCCAATTTCGCTTCCTCCCTGCCCNAGAAACCTGGATCTTTATTTGTAGCAAGGAATTCTGGTTTTAGGCCTTTAGACTGTCCTTTGTCTTTTGGGTTTTTTCTTTTTTCTTTCCTTCTTTTTCCGATTTTTTATTAATTTTAATTTTGATTATTCATCTCACATCTCCTCTTTTTTTCCTTTTTTGTATTGTTTTGTTTTTTGCCCCCTCCTTTTTTTTCTTTTTCCCTTTCAGTTTGTGTGTTTATTGGATTTTTCTGTGCATTTGTGTACCTTTGTTACCTGTGTGGTTGTCTGTTTACTTTTCCAGGGCTACCTCAAGTAACAAGCCAAAGTATACATAGCGGAGAGTACCAAATACCACTACAGGTAGGGAAACAAAATAACCAAAGTCCCAACAGAAACCATTCAAAGAACACTTCCTGAGCAGACAGGCACTGAGCAGTGAAAGAGCCCTCTTTACTACAGCAGAACCCACAGGGGCACAGTGCACAACAAGCTTTTAAAATTAATATGAGATAGAAAGCTACCAAAATTATGAAATGGAAGAACTCTCCTCCAAAGAAATTCCAGGAAGAAATGACAGCTAAAGAATTGCTCAAAACAGATATAAGCAACATAAATGAACAAGAATTTAGAACAATAGTCATAAAATTAAACGCTGGGCTTGAAAAAGCATGGAGGACATCAGAGAAACTATTGCTACAAACACTATGGAGCTCAANCAAAAAGAGGAAGCTGAGAAAAAGAGAAATAAACTGATCCAGGACTATGAAAGAAGAGTCCAAGAGCTCAGCAATACAATAAAACGGAACAATATCCAAATCATAGGACCCCCAGAAGAGGAAAAGAGAGAATATGCTGCTAAAGGAGTCCTTGACTAAATTATAGCAGAGAACTTCCCCAAACTGGGGAGGGAAGTAGATGATGAAATTCAAGAGGCACAGAGAACTCCCCTCAGACGTAACTTGAATCGATCTTCCGCATGACATATCATAGTGAAAATGGGAAAATATAAGGACAAAGAGAGAATGTTGAAAGCAGCCAGGGAAAAAAGAGCCCTAACATACAAGGGGAAACCTATCAGAGAGGTGACAGACCTATCTACTGAAACTTGGCAGGCCAGAAAGAAATGGCAGGAAATCTTCAATGTGATGAACAGAAAAAATATGCAGCCAGGAGTCCTGTATCCATCAAGCCTGTCATTAGAAATAGAAGGAGGGATGAAAGTCATTTCAAATAAACAAACATTGAAAGAAATTGTCGCCACTAAACCAGCCCTACAAGAAATCCTGAGGGGAACTCTCTGAGGGAAATGTTGCAAGGAATGCAAGATACTAGAGACACCACCACAATCATGAATCTCAGAAACGACACAATGACTCTGAACTCATATATTTGAATAATAACACTGAATGTAAATGGGCTGAATGCTCCAATCAAAAGACATAGGGTAGCAGAATGGATAAGAAAAACAAACCCCATCTATATTCTGTCTACAAGAAACACATTTTAGACTAGAGGACAACTTCAGATTAAAAGTAAGGGGATGGAGAAATATCTATCATGCTACTGGAAGTCAAAAGAAAGCTGGAGTAGCTATACTTATCTCAGACAAACTGTACTTTAAATTAAAGACAGTAAACAAGGGATGAAGAAGGGCATTGTATAATAATTACAGGTTCTATCCATTAGGAAGAACTAACAATTATAAATATCTACACACCAAATATGGGAGCAACTAAATATATAAAACAATCACAAACAGAAACAATCTAATGGATAAGAATGTGCTAATAGCAGGGGACTTTAATACTCCCCTTACAGCAATGGATAGATCAACTAGACAGAAAATCAATAAAGAAACAATGGACTTGAATGACCTATTGGACCAGATGTATCTGACAGATATACTTAGAACTCTACATCCTGAGGCCATGGAATTCAGTTTCTTCTTAAGTACACATGGCACATTCTTCAAGATAGGTCACATACTGGGACATAAAGCAGCCCACAAGAAATATAAAAGAATTGAGACCATACCATGCACACTTTCAGATCACATTGCTCTGAATCTTGAAATCAATCACAGGAAGAAGGCTGGAAAACCTTCAGAAACATGGAAGTTAAAGAACACTGTACTAAAGAACAAAGGGGCCANAATAAATAAAACATTAAAAAAAATATGGAAACAAATGACAACAAAAATACAACAACCCAAACACTATAGGACGTAGCAAAGGCTATCTTAAGAGGAAAATACATTGCACTCCAGG
>NW_027531987.1:0-30593 GCF_008692635.1 Crocuta crocuta
AGTGTCTGGTAGAATTCCCCAGGGAAGCCATCTGGCCCAGGTCTCCTATCTGTTGGGAGATATTTGATAACTGATTCAATTTCTTCAGTAGTCATGGGTCTGTTCAGATTTTCTATCTTTTTCCATGTGAAAATTGGTGGTGCATGTGTGTTTAGGAATTTGTCCATTTCTTCTAAGTTGTCCAATTTGTTGGCATATAATTTTTCATAGTATTCCCTGATAATTGCTTGTATTTCTGTGGTATTGGCTGTAATNCTGTAATCCAATTTCATTCATGATTTTGTCTATTTGGGTGCTCTCTCTTTTCTTTTTGAGAAGCTTGGCTAGAGGTTTATCATTTTTGTGTATTTTTTCAAAAACCCAACTTTTGGTTTGATTGATCTGTTCAACTGTTTTTTTGCATTCTGTATTGTTTATTTCTGCCCTGATATTTATTATTTCTCTTCTTCTGCTGGATTTGGGGTGTTCTTGCTGCTCTGTTCCTAGTTCCTTTGGGTGTGCTGTTAGATTTTGAATTTGCACTTTGTCTAGTTTCTTGAAATAGGCCTGGAATGCAATATACTTTCCTCTTAGGACTGCTTTCACTACACCCCAAAGAGTTTGGATTGTTGTATTTTTATTTTTGTTTGTTTCCATATATTTTTAAATTTCTTCTTTAATTGCCTGATTGACCCATTCGTTCTTTAGTAGGGTGTTCTTTAACCTCCATGTTTTTGGAGGTTTTCCAGACTTCTTCCTGTGATTGATTTCAAGTTTCATAGCATTGTGATCTGAAAGTGTGCATGGTATGATCTCAATTCTTTTATATTTATTGAGGGTTGTTTTATGACCCAATATGTGATCTCTCTTGGAGAATGTACCATGTGGCCTCGAGAAGAAAGTGAATTCCATAGCCTCAGGATGTAGAGTTCTAAATATATCTGTCAAATCCATTGGTCCAATTTATCGTTCAGGTCTGTTGTTTCTTTAGTGATTTTCTGTCTAGTTGATCTATCCATTGCTGTAAGTGGAGTATTAAAGTTTCCTGCAATTTAGCACATATTACCAATAAGATTGTTTGTGATTGTTTTTATGTATACAGGTGCTCCCAAATTCAAAGCATAGACATTTATAATTGTTAGCTCTTCCTGATGGATTGCCCCTTAATTATTATATAATGCCCTTCTTCACTCTTGTTACTGGCTTAACTTTAAAGTCCAGTTTGTCTGATAAAACTATGGCAACTCCAGCTTTCTTTTGACTTCCTGTAGCATGATAGATATTTCTCCATCCCCTCACCTTCAATCTGAAGGTGTCCTCAGGTCTAAAATGAGTCTCTTGCAGACAGCAAGTAGATGGATTTTTTTTTTTATCCATTCTGCTNTTGAAGATTTCCTGCCATTCCTTTCTGGCCTGTCAAGTTTCACTAGGTACGTCTGCAACTACTCTGATAGGTCTCCTTTGTATATTAGGGCCCTTTCATCCCAAGCTGCTTTCAGAATTCTCTCTTTGTCCTTATATTTTGCCAGTTTCACTATGATATATCATGCAAAACATTGATTCAAGTTATATCTGAGGAGAGTTCTTTGTGCCTCTTGGATTTCAATGTCTGTTTCCTTTCCCACATTGGGGAAGTTGTCAGCTATAATTTGTTCAGGTACCCCTTCAGTCCCTTCCTCTCTCTTCTTCTTATGGAAATCCTATGAACGAATATTGTTCCTTTTGATTGCATCACTCATTTGTCCAATTCTTGTTTCATACTTCTGGATCAATTTATCTCTTGTTTTCTCGGCTTCCTCTTTTTCTATAATTGTATCTTCTAGTTCACCTAGAAGAAGATTCTCCTCTCTGCATCTTCAATCCGTGCAGTGGCTGCCTCCATTTTATTATGCACCTCATTTATAGCATTTTTTAATTTATCACAACTATTTTTAAAGTCCAAAATCTTTGTAGCAATAGTGTCTCGAGTGTCTTCCATGCCTTTTCAAGCCCAGTGATTTATTTTATGACTATTGTTCTAAATTCTTGTTCAATAATGTTGCTTATGTCTGTTTTGAGCAATTCTTTAGCTGTCATTTCTTCGTGGAATTTCTTTAGAGGAGAGTTTTTCTGTTTTGTCATTTTGGCTAGCTTTCTGTCTCTTGTTAGTTTTAAAAGCTTGTGATATGCTCCACACCTGTGAGTACTGCTATTTTATTTTTTTAAAATATTTTTTTAATGTTTCACAAATAGTTTATTTTCAAGTTGGTTTCCATATAACACCCGGTGCTCATCCCCACAAGTGCCCNGAGTACTGCTATTTTAATGGAGGCTCATTGACTGTTCACGCCTGTCTGTTCTTCTAACGGTTTCCCTTGGTCTCTCTTATTGTGCCTTTGGTTATTTTATTTCCCTATTCATAGTGATACTTCAGATTCTCCACCATGTGTACTTTGGCTTGTTTTTTGAGGTAGTCCTGATAAGGAAAACAAACAGACAAACACAAAGGGAACAAAAGCATGCAAATGCACAGAGAAATCAAACAAACAAGCAAACTGAAAGGGAAAAAAAGGGGGGAAAAAAGGCAAAGGACAGTCTAAAAACATAAAACCAGAAATCCCAGCTACAAATAAAGAACAGGGTGAAGACAGTGCTGATGGAAGAGCATATACAAAGATATAAATGACAGGAGTGGAGGAAAGTGAAATTGAACATTGACCAGGTAGAGAGACTGAAAGGCTTAATTCAGAGAGAGAAAGAGGAGAATATGGTAGGAGGCAAGGAGAAAGAAATGAAGATAATGATACCCAAAGAAACTATATAGTCTGATTATTCCAGAGAGAGAAAGGAGGATAATGATGGAGGTATAGAATATGCATCAAGAGTAGGATTAAATGAGACTGTTTAAGCAAACCAATAACCAGAGTGTCCAGTCCAGCAGAGGGGAGAGATAAGATTGAAATAACAGAAAATATATGTGAATAGCAAGAATTGATCTAGAGTTACTCATGAAAATGCATCCATGTTGGTCTTGATCCAGGCTCCTGGGGAAAAAAAAAAAAGGGCAGCTCTCCAGCACGGATGGGCATGGTTTGGTGTAGGCAGGTCTCGCTTCTGCTGTGGTTCCAACGGGCTGCTCCCTGAGGCCCCGCCTTGGTGGTTGTGGAGAGAAAAATGGTGGCTCCCCAGTCACCAGTGATTTACCATCACAAATCACTCTTTTGGGTTGATCTCCCTGTGCCTTCACTTGTTCTGTGTCCCAAGCCCCGCCTCATTTCCAGATCTTAGTCCCCGCATTTTAATCATACTGCCTGAAATGTAATTCCACAGGCTGGGACGCTTCCTAGCTGGGGATCAAAGAGGGGGAGTAGGGGAACAATTTGTCCTCTCGCTGCCTGGAATTGGGGGACCCAACCCAAGGAGAGAGCCACAGCTAGAGATAGGGTCTCTCTGAGTGCCCTGAGGTTAGAGATGGGATGATAGGCTCCCTCTTCATCCTGGGCCGAGGTTTTTCTTTTGCCCAGCGACAGTTCTATGAACACTTTAAACTGCTCTTTCTCTTCCCCTCCTCTCTCTGCAGTTCTCCATAGAGGGGGATCTCCTCCCCTCCATGCCTCGCATTCCTGGCCCATTTTTATCTTCCCCAGTTTGCAATCATGCACCTATGGGGCTGTCTTCTTAGTGGATTCTGTCTCTTTTCCTCTTAGACTCTTTGGGTAGAGTGTCCTATGGCTCCAGCCCTTCTTTGAGAGATGCAGGTGGGTGAAAAATATGGAGTTCCCTACTTGTCCATCATCTTGCCTCCCAAGGTGTTTGTTAAAAAATCATGTTTATTGACCTCCAGAATTGTCTTATTATTTTTGCTTGAAGATTGAGTTGGGCACAGCTACCAGTAAAATTTACCTGGCCCCATGAAGACTCATTTCTTGGTGTCACAGTGCCGTAGAGGACCATCTCCCTGTCTCATCACCAGAACTATTGTAACAGGAATGAGAGCAGCCACCAAGACAGAAACATACCAACCCAGGTTTTAACATTACATTGAAGTACACCAAGATTTTTTATACTTGATTGTTTATGCCTTATGAAAAAGACATGTGCATTATGACAAAATAATGCCTCAATCTCCTTGTCCTCTTTTCGAATCAGGTTTGTGTTTGGAGAAGGGTAGTATTTCAGCCAAACTCTTTAAAAAGTCCTCTTTGCTTTACTTGAGATATGCAATAGGCAACTTCTATTTCTAACTTTATTTTCTTAGCTTGAATGTTTTTTTTTCTTTGTAAGTCACCTCAACAGGAGGCATATTAATTACTAAAGTAAATTAAATACAATAAATTTCCTCAATTTGGATTTTTTTTCTATTTTGGTTCATTGGTTTTTCTGGGAATAGGAAATAAAACAATTAGCAGGTAAATTGACTTTCATCTTACATTTGCATCAACAAATGATTAGTTTGACATTATTTGTTACTACACTAAGATCCCTCATTGAAATAATCTGTCATTTACAGAATTTGAAAGCAAGTTAATTTCCAGTGACCTGTACTGAAAATCCTACTCATGTCAACATTTGGTGAGCTAAATGCAAATTAATTAGGAGCATATGGACAAAATTTCCCTTGAAACAGACACAGATTTAACGATGAGAATATATGTACTTGATAAGATATCAAGTGCAGGCAGTATATAAAATGTTTCAAATAGTTTAAGCTATTTAGTAAAAGCCATAATTCCATTGAACACATCACCATGATTTCCTATGATTTAACATTGACGACAGAAGTCTGTAAACTTTATAAAACATGTGTCTGGGAAACCATGCATAGAAGTCAAAACTTGCATAAGAATAGAAGACAGCATTAGTTTGGGGCGCCTGGGTGGCTTAGTCGGTTAAGCGTCCGACTTTCGCTTAGGTCATGATCTCGCGGTTCGTGGGTTCGAGCCCCGCGTCGGGCTCTGTGCTGACTGCCGGCTCAGAGCCTGGAGCCTGTTTCAGTCTGTGACTCCCTCTCTCTCTGACCCTCCCCTGTTCACGCTGTCTCTCTCTCTCTCCTAGAAATAAATAAAACATTAAAAAAAAAATTAAAAAAAAAAGAAGA
Organism: Crocuta crocuta; assembly: GCF_008692635.1. Taxonomy (NCBI): domain Eukaryota; kingdom Metazoa; phylum Chordata; class Mammalia; order Carnivora; family Hyaenidae; genus Crocuta; species Crocuta crocuta. The sequence continues at coordinate 5,057 of NW_027531987.1, forward strand.
CAGCATTAGTTTAACATAAACAGTCTATTTGGGTAGGGTGTCATCCCTCATGACACCTCTCATGACAAACATTTAGATATCACGAGATCCACAACTGTGGGAGATTAAGAGGAGGCAGTGCAGACTGGGTCTTGACTTTGGAGAAAGNTGTTCACGCTGTCTCTCTCTCTCTCCTAGAAATAAATAAAACATTAAAAAAAAAATTAAAAAAAAAAGAAGACAGCATTAGTTTAACATAAACAGTCTATTTGGGTAGGGTGTCATCCCTCATGACACCTCTCATGACAAACATTTATATATCACGAAATCCACAACTGTGGGAGATTAAGAGGAGGCAGTGCAGACTGGGTCTTGACTTTGGAGAAAGTAGATATTGAGGGAGAATCAGAGCTATGTTAGATTATATGGGAAAACCAAGGGTGCAGATTTCCACGAACATGGCTTGTAGTCTGCATTTTTAAAATTAGAATCAGAATTTGGGGTGTTTGATTCATCCAAGGACAAAGATACAAAGTCCCGTGAGTGTGCGTAACAACCCAAGTTCATTTAAATAATGCAGATCTGTCACTGGCCCTTTAAGTAAATGGCACCTTCCTGTGAAGTGAGCACCAGAAAGGCGGGTTGAGCACCACAGCATCTGCCCAAGCTATTCACCTAGGGCCATATTCCCGTGTGTTTCTCAACCCTTTATATACTTTGTGTGTCTGCCATTTTGTTTCTGGTCTTTCACAACCCATCAGTTTTGGAGATCCATTTGAATACAGTGAGCTCACTGTATTTAAACTCAGTTTAATATTTAAGCTCTTGTCCCCATTCTATGTTAATTTAGTGGATTAAAAACAGCAAGTTCTCAGTTTGTCACAAACTCCCTTTTATTGCAATAAAATGCACTGATAGTAATTATGCCACATACATATCAGCCTAAGGTGGTGTAGGTAAAGGAATTCCCAGAATTTTAAGCCCTGCATAGAAGCGTGTCTGGGTACCCGGGGTTAGCAGATGAACTAACAGAAGAGTCTTGACAAATCTGAAGGAGGTCAAGGGAACTTCCCATTTTCAGTCAGTTAGAGTCACTACTTTGATACCAGGTTATTTATAATTTCTGTTACTAATAACTGGTATCAAAGGAAAGAGCTGCAATCATAAAGACAAGAACAATCATGATTACGTGTCTCCTACATGTAGGTATTTAGCCATTTGATGTCGTTTATCCTTCAAACTTAATCTTCACCTGTCCCCTCATTAATACTCTTTTCTACTCCTTGATTTTAACACCCTCAGTTTGGAAAAGATGATTTTGTTTGTTTTTTTCACCAGCCCATTGCCTCATGAAAATTTCATTGCCTCCTCAGCATATCCTTCTGATCCATGGGAACAATTTAAATAAGCAAACTAGCAGGCCACCTGGAAGAGATGGAAAATTCCCAAATTTTTTCCAGAGAAAGCCCAAGGGAGTGAGGCTGCCTGGCACTTCGTACATCCATCATGGCACTTGCTCGCTCTTCCACATATACTGCTATTCCCTATCCTTTCACTTATGCTTGGAAAACCTCTAACTATAATTCTACCCACACAGCTATCACCATTTCAATTTAAAATTTCCTCTGGGCACAATTATGCTTTCACTTTTCTCTATTCCTATTGCATTTACACATAATATAGGGTAGGATTTATTCCATGGCTCATAATTACCTTTTTGGATATCTATCTCCCCATCAGTCAGTGGGGTTTCATGGGGAAGAGGTGTTTGTAATGCACAATAACAAACATATCATAGGCCTTTGAAAACATTGGATCAGTAAGTATGGGACATACAGCTGATTCCTTATATGTCCCCAGAATCCTATATAAAAATAGGTTCAAAAACACAAAGCAGGTACCACAGATTCTCCTTATTCACACACACACACAAAAATGTATGTACTGAGTATTGTTTAGATATGTGTCCATTCTCAGGGCATGACTGCATATTTCCAATACATGGTACACTCCCAACACTAGCTTGGTTGTCATTTTATCCCCTCTTTTAGGAAAGAAAAGTGAGGAAGTCAAAAGATCGGTTCTGGTCCCATCTCTAACATTAAGATAACTTGGATAACATTAAGATAACATAAGCATAGAGTGAAGAATAAGTGAAATACAAATATGAGAACTCACATCCATTTCTTCTTACCTCCATTACTTACATATTCTTACAATAAAATCAAATATTGTTTTGGTTCCAAGATTTTCATATATTAAGACCATTGTTTACAAATTGACATCATTTTTTTTTATTACAGCAGTATTTAGTAATCTTATTTCATTTACTCAGTGAATAGGTAAAATAAGGTAATAGTTGAAATATAAGGATTTCATGATATAAGAACTATGGTTAATCACACTATGCATCCTTCCTGACAGTCACTTCTGAAGCATGATTTTTGTAGATAAGCACTGAGATCTGCCAAAACAGTCATCATTGTATTTTAAACAAATTGTTGTACTCTGAGGGGATTAAGCTGGATTAAAAGATGATTACCCTGGAAAATATGACTTTTTTTTCCTTAAAGTAAGCATTCATGATAGTTATTTATTTTTGATTCATTGTGGTATAGAGTAATGGTGATTTTATTTTATTTTATTTTTTTACAAATAGTTTATTGTCAAATTAGTTTCCACATAAGNTGAGCTTTTCTGTTTCAGACTCTGTTATTTTCCCCTCTCACTCCCCGTAGAGGGTAGAGGGGGATCGTCTCCCACCCTGGAGTCTCCGATCCCGGCCCGATTTTATCTTCCCCGGTTCGCACTCACGTTAGAAGGCTTTCTCAGTGGATTCTGCGTCCTTTGTCTCCCAATCTCTCAGGTTTTGTAAGGTTTCCAATGGCTTCAGATCTTTTCTGTGTGATGTATGGGTGTGAGTGCAAGTACGGAGCTCCTTACTTCTCCGCCATCTTGCCCCTTTAGTCTACTCTTGAAATAGGGTTGAAGATTGGTTTCCTGTTGATTGTGTTGTCTATAATCAGGTGGGAAGATGGGGTAGAGGCCTGGAATCTCACTTTGATTTAGGCCTCACATATTTCAACTAATATTCCTTTTCCTCTTACCACTGAAGAAAAGGCAAAAAAAAAAAAAAAAAAAGAAAAGAAAAAAGTTCTTCCCAGAAACCCGTAAAGAATACTATCGAGTAATGGTGATTTTAATACTTAGCTGCATTTACAGGCTAGAATTTAAATGGTTGACCCTTGATTGCACTTGATGTTCTGAAAATAACAGCTGGCCATTTGATATTTCAAATGGATTTCACATTCCTGCTGACTTCTCTTTGTTTTCAGGAAGGAAAGGGTTATTGGCACGCCTCTAAACCATTTCTCCCTTCTTAGGAACACCAGAAGCAAACTTGGCCCTTAGCAGAACCTCTTACAAATGAACTGCTGTTAAATCAGGGTCTTTTGGGGTCTTGCTGTGTACCAATTACTCATCTAGAAATGCTTTTAGCAACATATTTTTAGTCTGTCTAGGAAAGATTGTTTATTGTAAATAAACCTGCAATTTGTGGGCAGAGGCTGCACTGAAGAATGAGCATTGGAACCAGAGAGAGCTACATGATATGGAAGGTAAATAAGCTAAGAGAGCCTAAACTTAGTGGCTGCGTTTTGCTAACCTATCCCTCACACGGTTCCCTCTCAGAAATCAAAATCCATCTTGGAAGAAACAGACTCAGGCAGTTCTAACCAATGGACTTGGGAATCCCTAGGTATCAGTGTCACACATGATTTTAATTATGTATTTTACTAATCATCAGTAACAGGCTGCCAGGTATGACTACTATTTCATGTTAGTCTTTTGACAATTAAGGCCTTGTGTTCACTCATTTTAAAAATCATAGAAAATTTCAACCTTAAAGCATGGAATAACTCTAGGAATAACTGTAATCACACTTTTGACTAAAAGCAAGTTAACTTTAGGTTACTCTACACTTCATGACGTTTGGACCCAGAACCTGTGGAACTGGTTCTCGGCTCTGCTCTTACTTTGATTCTCTTTTGGTGGTTAGTAAGGGTGTAGAACTTTCTACTGGCACAAATACTTAACAATTACTAGTAGAGCTGTCTGCTCAGTCTGGGACTTGTCTGACAACAGTAATGATCTCATTAGTTATTTTAATAGTTTAAATAGTGCCTTGGAGAGTAAGAGGATCTGCCATTATGGGAAGAAAAAGCACAGCTGAGTTGTCTCATTAATGAATTGAGCCACTCATTAGCTAATCTTTTCCCAAGTCTCTAATGATGTCCTGGTTAATGGCCACAAGAAATACAGAAGTATTTTAATAGAGGGTTCTCAATCTAAAACCTTTGCAGCTGTGACATCAATTACTTTGTACATAATAATAATAACACAATAAAAGCAGCCAACTTTTATTAAGTGCTTACTTTATGCCAGACACGTATGGGGATAGAGAATACCTAAGAAGACAAACTGAATCCATTTGGCCATCCATCGGATGGGCTGTATATACAAAATTATTAAATTGGGTTAATTGGCATAGTTGGTCAACTGTTCAAAAGTGTACAGATGGTGGAACGCCTGAGTGGCTCAGTCGGTTGAGCTTCCGACTTCGGCTCAGGTCATGATCTCTTGGTTTGTGGGTTCAAGCCCCATGTCGGGCTCTTTGCTGACAGCTAGATCAGAGCCTAGGGCCTGTTTCGGATTCTGTGTCTCCCTCTCTCTCTGACCCTCCCCTGCACATGCTGTCTCTCTCTCAGAAATAAATAAAACATTTTTTAAAAAGTGTACAGATGGTGAGTACAGGTGAATCTTGAAGGTTCATGATTTATAAGATATATATTGCTTCTTGATGCTGTGGAGAAGAAAATTTCTTTCTCCCTAGTAGCATAAATCTACTTCCTGGGGTAGTAGAGGAGAAGTTTTTATTGTTTTTTCCTCAATTTAATATTCTTAACTTGTATTTAAAAGCAGTTTAAAAAATGAACAATGACTGTTCACCTGCTGAATGTAAGACCCTGTATTTAGGTAGTATGGAAGAAAGAGACAATGCTTCAGAGTTCTTTTAAGTTAAAGTCTCTGGTGACTTGGTAGTTGATTCAAGAAATCTAATTTCTCATTGAATCTTGAGCAGGACAGAGATTTTGTCAGAGAACTGAATCCCTATTGGTACACGGTGCAAACTAGTGTTTGGACCCAAGAGCACAGGTGTGGGGAGTCAGAAAGCCTATGTACAAATTCCACCTCTGCTTTTACTAATGGTATGACTTTGCCCAAGTGATTAAGTCTTCTTCCAATGTGCTCCTTTCTTCATCGCTAAAAATAGAGATTATGTACCAGCAGATACTAAATAGCCAATAGATGGTAGTCATTGTTATTTTTGTTTGTTGTTAATAATGGAAGTACCACTTGGGGCAGCTCATCCCCATTGTACTATGCCTTAATTTTACCTGCCCAAGATTTTAGTACACCTCCTGCCAATCTTGACTTGAACCTTGCCCCAAATCTCTGTTTATCAGCCTTAAACTTCCCCCCCTGGGGTCTAGACCTTGCTTCCTTTATATCCTTCCCAGCCATACTCTTTACCTTCTCCATCCTTCCTGACCCATCCATGGGCTGTATTTCTGCCATAGTCAAAATGATGCTGATGCCCACTTGTTTTGGGGTATTAGCTGACACAGTGACTTTATTATCCCTGCCCCATTTAACAGCTGGACACCCTTATATCTCAGAAACAGCCTCAACTAGGGCTAAGCTTACCTTTTGTACCATGAATTATTTGACTGTGTACTTGGGAGCATCCATTGTATTAGGCTTTGTTTCTCAGGTCCCTTCCCTCACTTCCCTTCCTCCTTGTTGAATTAGGTGCTGGCATGTGTCACATGTGAGAATTTTATATATTAGGACATAGAAAGAGAAAGGAACTCACAGCCAATTCAGCATAGAATTTACTGTTCAACATAATCTTATCTCCTAAAATACTTGGGCAATTACATAAAACTTATTCTTTTACTACCTATTTCTATGTCAGTAGAATCTTATTAACAATTAAACCCTGAGTTTTACCTTACTTTATATTGGCATGCTGGTGTGGATGCAAGGAATGCAACTAAATGGGAAATAGAAGTGTGTCTCAAAATCCTTATCCAAGTTTATCAGTCTGTAAGAAAAGTATGGCACTTGTATTTTAGTATTACTATAATATATCATTAATAGCATTCAGCATTATTTTAGCAGGAGTCATAAATATGTATCTGAGATAAAGCAGAAAGCATCATCTTTTCCCTACAACCAACTCCCCCTCCAGATTCTTCATGTTTCTCAATAGGTTCTATTTTTACTCTAGTCAAGCAAGCTTACTCACTTGGAGGTATTCGTATATTATTTTACCAGAAGATACAAATACATAGCTAGCAATGTCTTTTAGGTAGCCTTGTATTGAAATTAGCCAAACATGATTGCTGATATAAACATCTTTTTGGTTATTTCTTATAAAAATTTATTATTATAACTATATTTTTTAAAGCAGTTTCACGTTCACAGCAAAATTGAAGGGAAGGTATAGATATTTCCTGTGTATTCTTTACCCCTATACATGAATAACCTTCTCCATTATCAGTTAGCCCCACCAGAGTGGTTCATATGTTATAATTGATAAACCTACACTGATGTGTTGTAATATAATATATGGTACTATATAATATATAATACCATAACATTATGCTATTATACAGAATATTGTTACTGCTCTTTGCTCTGCCTATTCATCCCTCCCCACCATCTCCAACCCCTCCAATCCACCTTCATTGCATTGACTAGCAATAGTGTACTTGACTCCCACATATCTGCAAGGAAGACTAGAAAATGGATCTTTCAAGGTCCCCAGGAGGGAAATTAACTGGGTTTGTAAATACAACATTGTCCTTGCTATATACACTTAAGAGTTAAAGTTATATCCAGAATGTAAATAAATTATATGTATTTAGTTTTTAGTATCCATATGACAATGTCTTTAACTCTTTTAGATTATAAAGGATAGAACCAAGGTCTATGTAATTCTCAGTGTAGAGTGCCTAGTACATACATAGGTAGGCAGTTGAATAAATCCTCCTCATATTGATACTCAGAATGAAAGCAATACATACATTGAGGTGTATTTCAGTAAATACAGGGGATTGTGGAGGCCGGAAAAGACATTGTCTTAGCCATTACTGATAATAAATTGGAGAACTGCAGAAAGAAACCGTGCAGGAATGAATTAGGCAGTGTTTTACTGTAGAAATTATACCAGAATACTGCCAGGCTCCTCTCCTTCCCAAAAGTCCTAACTAAAACCATTAATACTGTAAAAGGCCTCCATGAAGAATGGAATTTCCCCCAACTGAGTGGGCATAATTTTGCCTGCTGCCAGATGAAGGAACTTTCTGAAGCAATTGTTAACATAGAAGGTGAACAAAAATGCTTTGTGCACAAGCAACCAAGAAATGTAAACCTTCTCCAAGAGATGCCATGGCTTCCCAGTTGTAGGCACATGGAGCACATACTCTATCAACCATTGGCATGTTTTGCTTTTTGTAACAAAAAGCTTCTTTATATAATATGGGCAATTAGTCTTGTACTCAGTTGGGGGTTCAACTCAGCTTCTGTCTCCATAAACAGAACCAGGGAGGGATTAGCTCTAATGCAGGATGCCTGCCAAGCAGTAATCCCTACTGGATGGATGAAAATAAACCATTATTAAGAAGTCCTGTTCTGGCCTTAAACATTTCCTCATGTTTTCACTGTACTGCCAGAGCTCACACACATGGCTCCTCGAGCTGTGCAAAGTCCCAGGGGCCACCATTCTCATAAGACTACCATGTCCTCTACACCGTATTTGTACGTGGGAAGCCTTTAGGTTGATAATGTATTCACTCGAGGATGGTTTTTGCACAAAAGGAAACTGAATATGTAATCACCTTACTTCAGACACTCTAAATGTTCTTAGTACTTTTCAGATAAAGCCACAAACCTTTCCCACAGCCGCCGGACCCTACTGTCCTCTGGTCTTTCACTGTCTGTACAGTCTCCTCTCTTACCACCTGCCAGCCCCCCTGCCAGCTGCTTGCCAGCACTCAGCCTTCTCTCCATCCCAAGGTCTCCTCATCCTACAGGCCATCCCCATCGCTCCCAGGTCTCTGTTCTAAGGTCTAATTCTAGCTCAACTGTTCCATCCCTAGGGAGCCTTTTTTTTACCTTCCAGACAAGGTGGAAATCCCCAAAGTGTGCTTTCGTGCAACACCAACCATCTCTCTGTGCCACTTTCAACACCATGTTTCATATGTGATGCATACACATGTAGGTAATGTGCATGTTACAGGAGGTGATGACCACATGGGCATCTGACTTTTTTCTAGATATTTCCCTAAAGAATGCAAGGGCTGTTGGTGAGAGCCAACAATAGTTGTTGGCCTCTAACGCTTTGGAAGTCTTCTTGGAATCATTTTCCCTCTCGGTTGCTGGAAATTTAAACTAGTTGAATTCTGTAGGAAGGGACTCCTGATGGCCAAAAATGTAACCTATTTTGGAACAGTTCTTAAACTTTGCTTAACACACTATAGTGTAGTCTTGTAACTTCTTGCACTGATGGTGTAAAACCTGAACCTTGTGGTCTATCCCTGAGTTAAGTGTTCTTTTTTCCTTTTTAATATTGATGCAAACAGCACACCCATGTAGCAGGTTTTATTGGTTTTTTTAAGTTTATTTGTTTTGAGAGAGAGGGAAAAAGAGAACTAGTGGGGGAGGGGCAGAGAAAAAGGGGGACAGGATCTGAAGCAGGCTCTGAGCTGACAGCCCAATGCGGGGCTGGAACTTACGAACTATGAGATCATGACCTTAGAAGAAATTGGATGGTTAACTGATGAAACCGCCTAGGCGCCCTGTTTGATTTTATATATGTGTATTTTTTACTATTTCATATAAAAGCTGCAAACTACTTAAATTTATATGTTTCCTCTTTGCAAATAAGACTATCTTCTTACCTGGATTTTTATGTGTATACAAGCTCTACCAGTTAACTACTTTTGTGGATTAATCCTGTATTATTCTACTTTGCTTTGCAAAATATCCAAAAATGCAATAGTGAAAAACATACATATTTATGTTACACACACACACACACACACACACACACTCTCTCTCTCTCTCTCTGATATGGCTGTCTCATGTCCTAGACCCTGAGCTTCATGAACCCAGAGACCATGTTGATTTTGCTCTTGAGAGCATTTCCAGGGCAGGGCTAGTTCCTGGGACATAGCTGGCCCAGTGTGCCTTACTGTGGGTCTTAAGGCAGGGAAACACTAGAAGTTAATCAGCTTTTCTTTAAAGGGAGCCAGGTCATCCCTAGGCAGTGAACAGGTGAGGAGGTAGTGTTCTATGTCAACTCTCCACAGCTCTGCCTTGCTTGTTGGCTGCATGCTCCTGGTATCCTCATTTCTCAGGCTAGTTTTGCTTGCCATTGTCCCACTTCTATTCATTATTCTGTCTTGTAAACTGCAAGTCCTTGATCCCTCATTCAGCCAGCTCCTGGATGCTCATCACAGGCTCAGCCGGGGGCCTGGGTCTAGTCCAGGTCACCTTCTGTTAGTGCTGAGCTGAACGCTTCATTTTCAATACTGTTACCAACAAGCGCTGAAGAAGCCATTCACAAATCCAGGTGATGACAAGGCAAGGTCATGCGTCTATGAAAGCTTCCCACATCTCTATTGTATTCACCACACAGAACTTTATGCTTTCAAACGTTCTGCCTTAAACAGTGATTCGTCTCTTTCAGGGCATTTACCCCTGAAGCAACTATTCTGTCACTGTTTGTTTCCATGGCTGCATTAATGAAAAAAAAAAAAAAAGACTTATGTTTTTCAAGAGAAAGAAATCTTTAACCTCCAGAGGGATTTGGATTTCTCAGAGATTTGAATTGCTTCTTCAAGGCTCTGACAGTCAAAATTATGTACTTACATATAGACAGATTCTTTAGTAAAGTCAAGAGTATATCATCTCAAACTAGATGTTCTAGGATGTTAACTGCCTTTTTTACCCATGTGGGTACTATAGGATGCCCTGGTGGTGCATTGGCTGTATAACAGCCCATTTGCCTTTGGGAATGAGGAGAATGGGCATTAGTAAGTCACTCGGTTGTCATTAGAATCACTCACAGATGAGTCACTTTGCCACCATTACAGACTTCGATGAGGAGGAAGCAAGGAAAAGAGCTCATTGTGTTGAGATTTACCTCAGTCAAGATCCAAACCCTGAGGCCTTTTTCTGTTGATCTGTCTCTGTTCTCTTATATGACCCTTTCCTTCTTTGTGACTTCCCAGTGGGTCTAACTCTTTGTAGTTTTCTATCAAATGTAGTTTTTTATACTAATTAATGCATCCATCCATAATACATCTTTAATTTGTCTATTAATTCTTGACCTGTTTCAGGCATTGTTCCTGACAACCAACCGTCTTACCTTGATCCTATAATGCTTTGAGTTACATAATGGGTGAACCTGGACCTCGGAGGGTCAAGTTCAGACATGTCTTGATATATGTAATCTATTGGTTACAATATATTTTTTTTGTATGGCTCCTACTCATGCACAGTAACTTTCCATTGTTTTTGCAATACATTTTTTTCGTTAATGACAAACTCATCTATTCCAAGGACTAGTCACTGTGTAGCACAGAATGGAAGATATTACTTATATTTGAACTTATATGTAAAACATTTATTTTTTATATTATACTTAAGTTTTATTTGTAAATTTTAATTCCAGTTAACATACAGGTTGTATTAGTTTCAGGTGTACAATATAGTAATTCAACAATTCCATACATCACCCAGTGCTCATCACAGCAAGTGCCCTCCTTAACCCCCATCACCTGTTTCACCCATCCCTGCACCCACCTCTCCTCTGGTAAACATCAGTTTGTTCTCTATAGTTAGGAGTCTGTTTCTCATTTTCTCTCTTTCTTTCTTTCCTTTCGTTCATTTGTTTCTTAAATCCCACATGCGAATGAAGTCATGGTATTTGTCTTTCTCTGACTGACTTACATGACTTAGTATTATACTCTCTAGCTTCATCCATGTTATTGTAAATGGCAAGATTGAATTCTTTTTTATGGCTGGGTAATATTCCATTGTGTGTGTATATGTGTGTGTGCACACACACCGCTTCTATATCCATTTATCAATTGATGGACACTTGGGCTGCTTCTACATCTTGGCTATTATGAATAATGCTCCTATAAATATGAGAGTGCATGTATCCCTTTAAATGAGTGTTCTTGTATTCTTTTAGTAAATGCCCAGTAGTGCAATTGCTGGATCTTAGGATAGCTCTATATTTAACATTTTGAGGAACCTCCACATTGTTTTCCAGGTGGCTGTACCAATTTGCAATCCCACCAGCAGTGCAAGAGACTTCCTTTTTCTCCCTGTTCTTTGAATACTTGTTTATTGTTGAATTAGCCATTCTGACAGGTGCGAGGTAATGTCTCATTGCAGTTTGATTTGCATTTCTCTGAGGATAAGTGATGATAAGCATCTTTTCATGTGTCTATTGGCCATCTGGACGTCTGCCTTGGAAAAATGTCTGTTCATGTCTTCTGCCCATTTTTTAACTGGATTATTTGTTTTTTGGGGGTGTTGGGTTTTATAAGTTCTTCATATATTTTAGATAGTAACCCTTTATCAGATACGTCATTTGCAAACATCTGCTATTCTGTAGGTTGCAGAGAATCCTAAGCAAGTTCTGCTTTGAGCACAGAGCCCAACATGAGGCTTAATCCCATGAACTATGAGATCATGACCTAAGCCAAAATCAAGAGTCAGACTCTTAACCAACTGAGCCACCCAGCCACCTCAATTTTGAGCTCATTTTTGTGTATGGTGTAAGAAAGTGGTCCACTTTCATTCTTTTGCATGTGGCTGTCCAATTTTGCCAACACCATTTGTTGAAGAGCCTTTTTTTGCCCATTGCATATTCTTTCCTGCTTTGTTGAAGATTAACTGACCATATAGCTGTGGGTTTACTTCTGGGTTTTCTATTCTGTTCCGTTGATCTATGTGTCAATTGTTGTGCCAGTACCATACTGTTGGGATTACTACAGCTTTAATATAACTTGAAGTCTGGAATTGTGATACCTCCAGATTCGCTTTTCTTTTTCAAGATGGCTTTGGCTATTTGGGGTCTTTTGTGTTTCCATACTAATTTTAGAAATTTGTTCTAATTCTGAGAAAAATGCTACTGGTATTTTGACAAGGATTGCATTGAGTGTGTAGACTGATTTGGGTAGTATAGATATTTTAACAATATTCTGCCAATCCATGAGCCTGGAATGTCTTTTCATTTCTTTGTGTCATCATGAATGTCTTTCATATATATTTTCTAGTTTTCAGAGTACAGGTCTTTGACCTCTTTGATTAGGTTTATTCCTAGGGGTCTTATGATTTTAGGTGCACGTGTAAAAGGGATTGATTGCCTAATTTCTCTTTCCTTTGCTCCATTGTAACAGCATTTATGTATGTTGATTTTGTTTCCTGAGACTTCACTGAATTTGTTTATTCTAGCTGTTTTTCAGTGGAGTCTTTTAGCATTTCCATATATAGTATCATGTCATCCTCAAATATGAAAGTTTGACTTCTTCCTTGTCAGTTCAGATACCTTTTATTTTGTTGTTGTTGTATGATTGCTCTGGCTAAGACTTGCCGTACTATGTTGAATAAAAGTTGTGAGAGTGAACATCCTTGCCTAGTTCCTGATCTTAGGGGAAAAGCTTTATTTCTTTTCCACTAAGGATGATGTTAGCTGTGGGTTTTTCATATATAGCTCTTATTATGGTGAGGTATGTTTTGTTGAGGGTTTTTATCATTAATAGATGTTGTACTTTGTCACATGCTTTTTCTGAGTCTATTGAAATGATCATAGGGCTTTTATCCTTTCTCCTATTGATGTGATGTATAATGTGGTTTGATTTGCAAATGTTGAACCACCCTTGAAACCGATGAATAAATCTCACTTGATCATGGTGAATATATATTTTTAAACATATTGTCAGATTTTGTTTGCTAGTCATTTTTTGAGAACTTTTGGATCTATGTTCATCGGGGATGTTGGCCTATAGTTCTCTTTTTTAGTTGGGTCTTTATCTGGCTTTAGTGTAAGGGTAACGCTGGCTTCATAGAATAAATCTGTGAGTTTTACTTCCTATGGTATTTTTTGGAAAAGTTTGAGAAGAATAAGTATTAATTCTTCTTTAAATATTTGGTAGATTCACACGTGAGGCCATCTGGTCCTGGACTTTTGTTTGTTGGGAGATTTTTGATTACTGACTCAACCTCTCTGCTGGTTATTGGTCTGTTCACATTTTCTATATCCTCTTTAGTTTTGGTAGATTATATGTTTCTAGAAATGCACCCATTTTTTCTAGGTTGTCCAGTTTGTTGGCATATAGTTTTTCATACTAGCCTTTTAAGATTGTTTTTATTTCTGTGGTGTCATTTCTACTCTTTCATTTGTGATTTCATTTGAGGGTTTTTTTTTTTTATAAGTATGGCTCAAAGTTTATCAATTAAGACATTTTTTTTCAAAGATCAAGTTACTGGTTTCATCTCTTCTATTGTTTTAGTTTTTATATCATTTATTTATGCTGTGATCTTTATTGTCTCCTTCCTAATGGTTTGGGGTTTTGTTTGTTGCTCTCATTCCAGATCCTTAAGACACAAGGTTAGGTTGTTGTTTGAGATTTTTCTTGCTTCTTGATACAGGTCAGTATTGCTATAAGCTTTCATTTTAGAACCACTTTTGCTGTATCCCAGATGTTTTGGATGCTTGTCTTTTCATTTGCATTTGTGCCCATGTAGTTTTTAATTTCTTCTTCGATATCCTGGTTGTCCCATTTATTGTATAGTAGCATGTTATTTAATTTCCATGTATTTGTGGTCTACTCACATTCTTTCTTCCTTTCTTTTTTAACGTTTTTATTTATTATTGAGAGACAGACATAGAGCATGAGCATGGGACAGCAGAGAGAGGGGGAGACACAGAATGTGAAGGAGGCTGAAGACTCTGAGCTCTCAGCATAGAGCCCAATGTGGGGCTCAAACTCATGAACCATGAGATCATTACCTGTGCCAAAGTCAGAGGCTTAACCGACTGAGCCAACCAGGTGCCCCTACCCAGATTATTTCTTATGGTTGACTTCTAGTTTCATAGTGTTGTGGACAGAAAAGATGCATGATATAACTTCAATCTTCTTGCATTGGGTGAGGATTTTTTTATGGGCTGATGTGTAATCTATTCTAGAGAATGTTTCACATGCTCTTGAAAGAATGTGTGTTTTGCTCTTTTAGGATGAAATGTTCTGAATATATTTATTAATGTTCTGAATATATCTGAATATATCCATCTGTTCCAGAGTGTCATTCAAAGTCATTGTTTCCCTGTTAATTTTCTGTTTAGATCTGTCCATTGATGCAAGTGGGGTGTTAAAGTCCCCTACTATTATTTTATTATTACCAATTAGTTCCTTTATGTTTGTCATTATCTGTTTTATGTATTTGGGCCCTCCCAAATACATTGAGTTGAGTGCATAAATATTTTCAATTACATCTTGTTGGATTGTCCTCTTTATTATTATACTGTGTCCTTTTTTGTTTCTTGTTACAGTCTTTGTTTTAAAGTCTATTTTACCCTATGTAAGTGTTGCTACTCTAGCTTCCTTTTGACTCCATTGCTGACAGATGTTTCTCCATACCCTCACTTTCAAGTTGCAGGTGTCTTTTGGTCTAAAATTAATCTCTTGTAGACTGCATATAGATGGGTCTTGTTTGTTTTTTTAATCCATTCTGTCACCTTCTATCTTCTCATTGGAGAATTTAATCCATTTACAACCAACTTGTTGTTGATAAGTATTGGTTGTCATTTCATCAAATGTTTTGTGGTTGTTTCTGTAGATTTTCCTGATCGTCTTTCACGTTTTGCTGATTTTCTTTAGTGATATATTTGGATTGATTTCTCTGTAATCTTTACATGTTTATTAGTGGCTTTTGATATATGGTTATTACATTAGTATACTTGTGCATATAGAAGTCTATATTAAGTTGAGAGTGGTATAAATTTGAACTCATTCTTTATTCCTCTCCTCCTCATGTTTCAGGTATATGTTGTCCTATTTTACATCCTTGTACTTTGTGAATTCCCTGACTGATTGTTTTTGGAAATATTCATTTTTACTGATTTTGTGTTTCCTACCTTTACATTGTCAATTTGGGCCCCTCTTTTGCCCTCAGAGAGTCTCCTTTACTATTTTATGCAGGGTTGGTATACTGGTCATGAACTTGTTTAGTTTTTGTGCATCTGGGAAATTCTTTCTCTCTCCTTCTGTTCCAGATGATAGCCTTACTGGATAGAATATACTTGGCTGCTGATTTTCCCATTCAGCCCTTTGCATATATCATGGCAATCCCTTCAGGCTTGCCAAGGTCATTTAAAAAATTTCCTGCTAGCCTTATGGGTTTTCCCTTGCAAGTCCATGACTTCTTTTGACTGGCTGTTTTTAAGTTTTTTTTTCTATCATTAAATTTTGTGAATTTAATTATGATATGTTTTGGTGTCTGTCTGCTTTTGTTGATTCTGATGGGAGTTCTCTGTGCCTTCTGGATCTGAAGATCTGTTTCTTTTCCCATATTAGGGAAGATTTCAGCTATTATTTCTTCAAAGACATTTCCTGCCCCCTTTCCTCTCTCTTCTTCTGGGACTCCTATAATATGGGTGTTATTATGTTTGATGGAGTCACTGAGTTCCTTAAGTCTGTTCTTGTTTTGCATAATTGTTTTTTCTCTNCCTTTGCATATATCATGGCAATCCCTTCAGGCTTGCCAAGGTCATTTAAAAATTTCCTGCTAGCCTTATGGATTTTCCCTTGCAAGTCCATGACTTCTTTTGACTTGCTGTTTTTAAGTTTTTTTTTTTCTATCATTAAATTTTGTGAATTTAATTATGATATGTTTTGGTGTCTGTCTGCTTTTGTTGATTCTGATGGGAGTTCTCTGTGCCTTCTGGATCTGAAGATCTGTTTCTTTTCCCATATTAGGGAAGATTTCAGCTATTATTTCTTCAAAGACATTTCCTGCCCCCTTTCCTCTCTCTTCTTCTGGGACTCCTATAATATGGGTGTTATTATGTTTGATGGAGTCACTGAGTTCCTTAAGTCTGTTCTTGTTTTGCATAATTGTTTTTTCTCTTTGTTCACCTTGATTACTTTCCACTACTCTGTCTTCTAAGTCTCTAATTCATTCCTCTGATCCTTCCAGCCTGCTGTTCATTCCATGAAGTGCGTTTCTCATTTTGGTTTTTGAGACTTTATCTCTGATACAGTATTCTTTATCTCTATGTTAAAGGTCTCACTTATGCTTTACACTCTTTTCTCAAGTCCAATGAATATATTTATGATTATTACTTTATATTCTTCATCAGGCAGGTTTACTTATATCTGCTTTGCTTTGATCTCTGACAGTGGCCTTGTCCTGTTCTTCCATCTAGGAAAAGTTTCTCTTCTTATTTTATCTAAATATCTGTGCCTGTTTGTGGGAGGAAAGTCAACTCTGTCCCCGTGAGGGTAATGACCTTCTGAAGAAGAGTTCCTGTGGTGTCCTCCAGTGTAGTGTCCCTTGTACCCCAGAGCCTAGCACTTGAGGGAATGTCTCCAATGTGTGCTGTATGTGCTCTACCACTTTGTCCTGGCTGCTTTATCCATCAGGCCAGTTGTTATCGAGGCTTTCTCTGCCTGTTGTTGGCCATTGTTCGGTCCCTGGCTCAAATGTAGTGTGTTTTAACTAGGTGCGATCTGATCTGACTGTGAAATGAGACCCATCACCAATGCCTCTGGAACCGAGTTGGGAGATGTGGTGTGATTAGGGGTTTGGACTGGTCTTCTGTGGGAGAGGGCCTGCTCTGCTGGGACGGAGGCAAGCATGACTGGGAGAAGTGGTTCTGCCAGAGTATAGGGCAGATGGAAGGGTCTTGGTTTAAGCAAGTCAGGTAATGAGTTTTGGAGCTGCAGGTGGCCCTGTGCTAGTGCTGAGGGGCAGGGAGAGGAGATGGCTCTAGCCAGTTCCTTTGTTTCCAGAGGAATCTCTACATGCTGCCTCTGGGACACACTTTAAGATGAGCAAATAGCCTCCCCATTGTGTGCTCCGGGTGCTCTTCAGATCTGTTTCCATACTGCATGTCAATGGGTTGTTTGCCTGCCTTCTCTCCAAGAGCAGCACAGTGTCATCGGGGTTCTGTCCCAGCCATGCCCACTAAACTTTAAAACTCCAGGCTTTACATCCCACTGATTGCAAAAACTCAGGAAATTTGGCCTCTCTGGCTTTCTAAATCAACTGCTATGCGAATTCATTTTCCCCATACACTCCCCTGTGTGCCAGTCTGTCTCTTAGCCTTCTATACTACCATGGCAGCCAAGGTTGTTTTGTCTCTCAAACTGCATCTCTGCACTTCCTACCTTCTTCGATGTGGACTTTTCTCTACCTTGAGTTGTGGAGTTTGTAGTCTGCAGGTCAGTATCTG
This sequence comes from Crocuta crocuta, assembly GCF_008692635.1. Classification (NCBI taxonomy): domain Eukaryota; kingdom Metazoa; phylum Chordata; class Mammalia; order Carnivora; family Hyaenidae; genus Crocuta; species Crocuta crocuta. Next base: position 22,638 of record NW_027531987.1, read on the forward strand.
GGGTGTGTTGGATGATTTGATATTTATCTAGTTGTATTCATGGGATGAGATGGGCTTGGGGTCCACCTACTCCTCTGCCATCTTCCAACCTCTGGAACTCTTTATTTTTATCATTTTTATATTCAGATGAGTATAAGATAACTATTATTAATTTATAGATTCTCTAACCTAGTACTTGTCAAAGTTGGTGTCATGAAATGCTGGTGGGTGAATCATAATACAATGGAAATTTAATGCAAACGAAGATACTTTTGAGAATGAAAAGAGTCTCAATTAATAATTGAACTGGAACAAGAAGCATAAAATATCAATCTCCCTGGGAGAACTGGGATTATGGTCACCTCAGTCAGGACTATCCTAAAGTTTGCTGCAGATCACTTAAAGAATAAAGTATTAACCTATATAAATGGGAGTAGATTCAAAGTACTTGCTCATTTATAATTCAACATGCTTTCCTGGGTGCAAGAAAAATTATTACAAATTTACTTTGTTATTTTTTTAAATTACAAATACCCCTAAATAGCTTTATGTAAATGTTGTTACAAGATAACAGCATCACGGTCACTGCTGTAGAATTAAATCCACATGACCTAACCAATGTGAACTGAATTTTTTAGAAAACTGAATTTTTGCAAAAAAAATAGACTTTATCATTTTTATCATTTGTACTGATTTGCTAGTTTTCTTGTCTGAATTCCCAGAGAAGCCTGACTCCTACTTATTAGCACCTTTTTAATCTCAAAATAACCTCTTCTTTCTCATCTAGGACTACTTCCTAGATACCTATATCATTCCCCAAATTAATCTGAAAAGTCCATGAAATATGTTTTCAGTTTTAAAATATTAACATCAAACTAAGTTTCAGGTAGCATTCTTGTATTTAAAGGTTTATTTTTTATTTTTTTCATGTTGCCATAACATAGTTTTTTTGTTTTTAAATAAAATTTATTGTCAAACTGGTTTCCATACAACACCCAGTGCTCTTCCCAACAGGTGCCTTCCTCAATGCCCATCACCCACTTTCCCCTCTCCCCCATCCCCCGTCAACCCTCAGTTTGGTCTCAGTATTTAAAAGTCTCTTATGGTTTGCCTCCCTCCTTCTCTGTAAATTTTTTCCCCATCCCCTCCCCCATGGTCCTCTGTTAATTGTACCAGATATAAAACAGAGTTAGTACCTATCCTTCTCAAGCTGTTCCAAAAATGGAAATGGAATGAAAACTTCCAGACTCACTTTATGAAGCCAGCATCACTTTGATTCCCAAATCAGACAAAGGCCCAGCAAAAAGAGAAAACTACAGGCCAATATCTCAGGTAGCATTCTTAAATCTTAGTCACTTCTAGTTCATTTGTTCCTGATTTTGATGGGCAAGGATATGGGCAAAAACTTCCTTCTGTTGGTCCAACCTACCATGGTCTTCCTTTTTCTTCCTTCCTTTCCCATGACATGGTTTGAACTACCTAGTTCCATGCTTATAACTCAGGAGTATATAATAGGAATCTTTAGATGCATGACTAATGGGAGTGCCAGTAAGTTTAGGAACTAGCACTTTGGTAAGCGGCAGGAATTCTCCTCTTTCTCTCTCTCTGTCTCTCTCTGTCTCTGTCTCTCCCCCCCACCCCCATGAAAAATCTGGAGCTCAAAGAAGCTAGCAAATTTGGGTTTGTGACAAAATAGCATGGCCAGTTTTGCAAGTTTTAGCTTACTTTTCTCAAAAGAAAGCATAATCATTTTACTGCATCTAGGGCTTCCAGGGGGAATTGATAACAAACCCACAGAAAATAGGCCTGAGGGTCTTAAGGAGAATTATCTGTAACAGGATGCAATCTATAAGAGTAAAGTGTCATACATGCATCTGTGCATCATTTTTTTGGCAAAGGATTTCTATTTTTCTAAATTACGTTAAAAGGAGAAAAATAAATGCATTTATGTTTGCTCTATTCCCAAGAATAGTATATCTAGCAACTAATTATGTACGAAATTTGTGTGAGAGTTCACAAATATTGGTGTTGGATGTATAATTACTTGCATGTATTATTCTCAAATAGTTTCATGCATTTTGATTCTTTTTATCTACTAATAAAGATATACATTTAGAATATACTTAGGAGTGAATGTCAAGTAAATGTCAGCAAAGATGTATAGATATAGTCTTAGGGCAATAAGCTCTCAAAACTACTTTTGATTTTTCTTCTCTAAAATTTTGGTGTTGGTGATGAAAGTTAGTGCATCAGTTTCCCAGGACTGCCCTAATAAAATACCAGGTGGCTGAAACAACAGAAATTTGGTTGCTTTCTCCTCATAGTTCTGGGGGCTAGAAGTCCAAGATTAAGATGCCATCAGGGTTGGTTTCTGTTGGTGCCTCTCTTCCTGGCTTATAGATGGCCTCCTTATGGCTGTGGTGTTCCCACGGCCTTTCCTTAGTGTGTGCACCCCAAGATCTTTACTATCTCTGCCAAGTCTGTCAGATTAGCATCCCCCTATTATGACTTCATTTCACCTTACTTACCCCCTAAATGCCTTATCAATATTGTTGCCATTTATTCCCCTCCCTTCAGTTTCCTAACCAAACCCCATCTAAGGATAAATCCAGTTCTCTGTCTTCTGTGACCTAGTACCTGGAAAGTAGTTCATAATCATGGACCTCAAGGGGCCATTGGGGACCAAACAACACTTCTGTACTACTTGTGTCCATTTGTTTCTTCACTGCCTTAGGACCCTTATGTTAGACCTTTATTCTCCTCAAATGTCTTTATAATTTTTACATTCAATTCTTACCTCACTGAGAAAAGCTTTCAGAAGTCAACATCCTCACTTACTCACCACTCCAACCTAACACGGCCACACAAATTCCCAAAAGCCTTGGTTTTAGTTGAGTTACTAAAAATGAACTTTTCATAGTCCTAAATAATGCCAAATCCTCTACTTGTTCAGGATCCCATTACTCTCCATTTCTGAAGGTCTGAGTAACAGGTGTCCCGTTCTCCTCCACCATGTCTTCAGTATCTCCTGGGTCATCCCATCAGGATACAAGCATGCTGTTATTTCTCTCACTTCAAAAGCCTTCTCTTATTCTCACTTACAGCACATTAATGACCCTATTTTTTGGTCACCCAATTCAGCAAACCTCAAAATTATCACCAGTTCTCATCTCATTCTCTTCACATCCTCCTCTTACTGACTTTCACTTCCAAATGCCTTCAAAGCTGTACTCTCTGAGGTCACCAGCAACCTTGCACCGAGAACAAATATTTAGTGCACAAATTAATAAAATAAGTTCTGAAGACAGAGAGGTACAGGGATCAAAACAACCTTTGCCTGAGTCATGATTTTGCCGGGAGCCAGGCATGGTTGATAGCTACTGTTACTAGCATAATGACAATTACAAGAGTGGAGAAACTGCTATTTTTCTCAGCAGAAAGGAGTACCAAAAAATCAAATTTCTAGGAAGTTAATGACTAAAAAATTTTCACCACCCAGTTTAATGAATCTATTGATGTGCTAACAAGCGCATACTTAACTTCTGACAGCTTCCATTTTTAATCATTACTCCCACAAATGTTCATAGATTGGTATGCACAGTAATGCATCAGTGCAAATCACCATGATACAGAATTTTAAAAAAATATTGCTGGGCCAGCTGGCAGTAAGAGAGAGAGCTTTTGCACTGTCCAGGGTTATGACACCTTGGTCTCACCAGCAACTCAAGGCTATGCCTCCATATTCTCAGGGAATCTCAGTAGGACTGGTAGTAATATCAAGATGGAAAGAAGTTGTAACCTTTTTCATCTAATTAAAAAAATAAGACAAAACTGGAGGTTACAGTGAAATGAAGACTTCTTTTTCTTTAATGTTTATGCATTGATTTTGAGAGAGAGAGAAAGAGAGCGAGCAAAGGAGAGTCAGAGAGAGAAAGACAGCGAGCAAAGGAAAGTCAGAGAGAGAGAATCCCAAGGTGGTTCTGCAGCTGTCAGCACAGAGCCTGATGTGGGGCCCAAACTCACCAACAGTGAGACCATGACCTGAGCCGAAACTCAGAGTCAAATGTCTAACTGAGCCACCCAGACACTCAATGAAATGATGACTTCTTATTGGCCAGGACCAAGTATATGTTTTTAAACTTTGTTAACATTGTGCTTCTTACCTTATGTATTTGTTACTTTGACATGTATTGCCATAACAAGCAGAAAATCAAGTGATAATGTTTGCTAGCAAATGATACAGACTTGAGCAGTTAAATTCCATGGAGTTAGAGACAGCAGTTCCTTCCTGCACTCTACAGACCTGCAGGGGAGTGTAGGGATTGAGGTTGGTTATGTCCTTGCCTGGTCTACAGACCTGGTCTACAGAATGAGAAAGCCCTCTATTCACAAACTTCTGAATCCTCTTGAGCAGTATAAAGTCCATGAAATAAAACCAGTTTTCATACTTTTTTCTTGTATTCCTCCTATTAACTCCTTCGACCAGGAGAGTGTGCATTTGGTTAGATGTAGTAGAATCTGAAATTTAAAAAAAAAATGGAAGAAAAAGTATTCTGAACCACTTTACCTCCTGGGGAAAGAAAAGTAAATTGTGTTTTTCCCATTCCTTCAGGTTTTATGCTTTTCTTAGAAATTTCTAAGCTCATTAGCTTTCGTCTTCATAAGATAGATCTGAAATTACATGTTCCATTTTGTTTATCTCAATTTGGTCAAGGCTAACATAATGTTCAAGAAAGTAGAGAAGCCCTAGGACAGCCCAGAGGATTATAGATGTGGCCAAGAATGTTTCAGCAGAGAGTCTAGGCCAGTCTAGATTGCAGATGTAAATTACCAGTCAGAGTCTCTTCTCAGGGCTGTCCCTGAAGGCTCAAAGCAACATTTCAAAAATGGGCTGGCTCCCATCCCATCCGTGGGGGATCATAGTCACAGACAGACCTGGGAATCTGCATTTCACCTGCTCCCAGCAGCTTAAGGACCAGTGATCTTCAAAAGAAAGCTAATCATAGGCATTTCTTCACCAGTGGTTCTCAAACTTTAGATTACACCAGCAAGCAGCGGACACTGATCTCTTTAAAAATTAAAGAGAAAGTAGCTTTCCTGTGTTGCCTGCTTGAATTAAGACAGTTAAAGCAAAGATGAAAATGTACACCACATCCCACAAGCCAGGGAGTCTGCACCTGCTCATTTGAATATTTTGTTCACACCCTGCTAGTGAAAATGGCTGCCATCTATTCAGTATTGTTTGGCTTAATAATTCTCTGCAAATTATTACATTTTTACAAGACTAAAGGTCTGCCTATTGACTTTTTGGTGTGAATTACATGACAGTTAATGGGAATAAGAAGAAACCAAACATTTTCATTTATTAGTAAGAATTTGCACTAGAAAATAGTACATTTCTTCCAAGTAAAGCAAGTATTTTGATCTTGTACTTGAAATTTTTCATCACTTTGACACACTTCCTACATTGCCTTATTTTCCCAGTAGGATTTAATCCCCCAAAGATTGCTGTAATGTTTAAATTTTATGCAGGTTTGGAATTATAAATAGTATTAGACATGGCAAATAAATACATTCCTTTTTGGGTCTTCAACTTCCCATGCAATTTTATTAAGTAATTTTATGAACAGAGATACCATTAAAAAACCAACAAGCCCTAAAGAGAATTTTTTAAAATGAAATAAGTGTTATAGCTTCTATTTGAAGGAGTTACAATTTAGCTACATTGAGATCTACACAGCCACCAATAAATTGAGATTTTTTGGAGCTGGGTCTACAGTCTGTGTGGACATTTCCAAGAAACATGAAGTCTCTGCAACCTCATCTTCTGTATTCTGTCAAGGTGTATTTCACTAGTGTGTGCATCAGATAACATAAGCAGAATTTACATATCATTTGGGATGGCCAGTTTGTGTCACTTTGGCTAAACTGCAGTCCCAAAATGATTCAGTCAAACACTGATCTAGGTGTTGCTATGAAGGTTTTGTAGATGAGATTGACATTTCCTCATCCAATCAATTTAACGAGATTATCCGAAATAATCTGGGTGATCCTAATTTAATCGGTTAAAGGGTTTTAAGAGTTCGGGTTTCTCTGAAGAATAAATTCCCCTTTAGACAACAGCTTCAGCCAGTACCTGACAGTTACAGCCTGCCTTCCTGACATCCTGCCTTAGCATTTGGACTTGCCCTAGCCAGCTCCTACAATCATATATGCTAATTCCTTGCAGTGAATCTCTTAGTTTATATTTCCTGTCAAGGTGTTTCTTTGACTGACTGATACACTAGTCATTTTTTTTAAGTCATGGTATTCATTCATAAATGTGTTTAATTTTCAATACTCATTATGGAATTAGATGCTGGAGATTGAGAGTATTCTATGGCTGAGCAATACCTTCAGTGCAAGCAAGGAGAGCAGGGAGATGTCAAATAACACTGCGGTGTTAGACTATAAGATGCTATACTATGAGGCTCAGCGTGGTAATTGATAAGACCTGAAAGTCTCCTAGTGTCTGTTGTTTGCTAAACAAATGACACAGATCACTTTTATCACAAAGCAAGTCCCATGACTGGACGTCAATTCGAGGCAATGGCATGGGAGTGTAGTCTTTCCAAATGCCTGATAGTAGACCTGGAAATACTAATAACTCCATGTATCCATTGAACCCAAACACTGTGTCAGACTCTGTTGTAGGTGCTGAAGATAAAGGGTAAATGCAATAGACAAAGTATCTGTCTTTTTGAACATTGCATTCTCATTGGAAAGAGACAGTAAATAACATTTTAGCTAAGAAGGACATGCGGTTTTAGAATAAGTCACAACCCTAAACAGTGCCTCCCGCCAAAATTCTCCTTGGGCACAACCAACTTGCACCCAGAATCAATTCAATCCTTACTCAGGAATTGACACTAAAACCATACAGCAAAACTGAAGTGAATTTGTGCTGATTTTATAGTACAATTTGGCGGCAGAAATGGCTGAAGTAAAAATCTGGAAGACTTTTTTTCTGGACTTAAAATTCATGTTCATGGAACATACAGTGCCCCAAACAGCCCCCCTTTGTTTAGAACACAAGTTTAGTGCATAGGCCAGCACTACGACCAAGTCAGTCACTCTCTGCAGGCTTATGATCTGAGTTCTTTGAGAAGATATAAAAAAATCCACTGTCACTTCCTGCAAGGTGCCACAAATATATGTGGGAGTTGGACTTGAGAGCATCTCATTTGATTCAGAGGTAAAAGAGCAAAGAGCATGGTGTTGTTACTCATGTGCATTACCCTCAACCCCAGTCAGTCAAGACATGGAGGATTCTTGAACACAAGCATGCCAGGGTCAGTTCCCATGTGCCCTCCTAACACTTTCATTTATATTCCGAGCCCGTGAATCATCATTCTGCGTTGCTAAATTTCATTAAGAGCTAAATGGGAGGGAGTTTTGAGAAAAGATAATGTGTGTGTTGTAAATTAAAAGATAAAATTCTTGCCAAGTCTATTCTCATTTACCATTAGCAATCAAATGACCTGAGCTTTATACTAAACTACGCAAGCTAATAACTTACATTACCATTCAGATAAGCAGATATTTAACAGCATGGGGCCGATGACAACTGGCCCTGGTAAAGAACACAGTAAACACCAAAATAAATTGAAGATTTCTATAACCTTAGAAGTAAGCAATGTATCTTTAGAACTTCCATGGGTAATAGATAGAAGGCTAGTGATTTATGAATTTGAAAAAAAGCAATGTGGAAGGAAGTTCCATATCTATTAGAATTGACTTTGAGACTTGGTATAGAATATAAAATGCTCTGGCAGTTGCTTTTAGATGATTATGAAGTGATGAGGTAACCTCTTGATAGAATTTTTAAAAAATAATTTTTAGTTTTTAATTATTTTACAATTTTAAAATATTTTAAAATTATTTTAAAAAATAATTCTCAAATGTTTCAAGAAGCAAATGTTGACATGTATTTTAGGT
>NW_027531987.1:32443-78499 GCF_008692635.1 Crocuta crocuta
GCCTTCAAAGCTGTACTCTCTGAGGTCACCAGCAACCTTGCACCGAGAACAAATATTTAGTGCACAAATTAATAAAATAAGTTCTGAAGACAGAGAGGTACAGGGATCAAAACAACCTTTGCCTGAGTCATGATTTTGCCGGGAGGCAGGCATGGTTGATAGCTACTGTTACTAGCATAATGACAATTACAAGAGTGGAGAAACTGCTATTTTTCTCAGCAGAAAGGAGTACCAAAAAATCAAATTTCTAGGAAGTTAATGGCTAAAAAATTTTCACCACCCAGTTTAATGAATCTATTGATGTGCTAACAAGCGCATACTTAACTTCTGACAGCTTCCATTTTTAATCATTACTCCCACAAATGTTCATAGATTGGTATGCACAGTAATGCATCAGTGCAAATCACCATGATACAGAATTTTAAAAAAATATTGCTGGGCCAGCTGGCAGTAAGAGAGCTTTTGCACTGTCCAGGGTTATGACACCTTGGGCTCACCAGCAACTCAAGGCTATGCCTCCATATTCTCAGGGAATCTCAGTAGGACTGGTAGTAATATCAAGATGGAAAGAATTTGTAACCTTTTTCATCTAATTAAAAAAATAAGACAAAACTGGAGGTTACAGTGAAATGAAGACTTCTTTTTCTTTAATGTTTATGCATTGATTTTGAGAGAGAGAGAAAGAGAGCGAGCAAAGGAGAGTCAGAGAGAGAAAGACAGCGAGCAAAGGAAAGTCAGAGAGAGAGAATCCCAAGGTGGTTCTGCAGCTGTCAGCACAGAGCCTGATGTGGGGCCCAAACTCACCAACAGTGAGACCATGACCTGAGCCGAAACTCAGAGTCAAATGTCTAACTGAGCCACCCAGACACTCAATGAAATGATGACTTCTTATTGGCCAGGACCAAGTATATGTTTTTAAACTTTGTTAACATTGTGCTTCTTACCTTATGTATTTGTTACTTTGACATGTATTGCCATAACAAGCAGAAAATCAAGTGATAATGTTTGCTAGCAAATGATACAGACTTGAGCAGTTAAATTCCATGGAGTTAGAGACAGCAGTTCCTTCCTGCACTCTACAGACCTGCAGGGGAGTGTAGGGATTGAGGTTGGTTATGTCCTTGCCTGGTCTACAGACCTGGTCTACAGAATGAGAAAGCCCTCTATTCACAAACTTCTGAATCCTCTTGAGCAGTATAAAGTCCATGAAATAAAACCAGTTTTCATACTTTTTTCTTGTATTCCTCCTATTAACTCCTTCGGCCAGGAGAGTGTGCATTTGGTTAGATGTAGTAGAATCTGAAATTAAAAAAAAAAAATGGAAGAAAAAGTATTCTGAACCACTTCAGCTCCTGGGGAAAGAAAAGTAAATTGTGTTTTTCCCATTCCTTCAGGTTTTATGCTTTTCTTAGAAATTTCTAAGCTCATTAGCTTTCGTCTTCATAAGATAGATCTGAAATTACATGTTCCATTTTGTTTATCTCAATTTGGTCAAGGCTAACATAATGTTCAAGAAAGTAGAGAAGCCCTAGGACAGCCCAGAGGATTATAGATGTGGCCAAGAATGTTTCAGCAGAGAGTCTAGGCCAGTCTAGATTGCAGATGTAAATTACCAGTCAGAGTCTCTTCTCAGGGCTGTCCCTGAAGGCTCAAAGCAACATTTCAAAAATGGGCTGGCTCCCATCCCATCCGTGGGGGATCATAGTCACAGACAGACCTGGGAATNACCAGGAGAGTGTGCATTTGGTTAGATGTAGTAGAATCTGAAATTTAAAAAAAAAATGGAAGAAAAAGTATTCTGAACCACTTTACCTCCTGGGGAAAGAAAAGTAAATTGTGTTTTTCCCATTCCTTCAGGTTTTATGCTTTTCTTAGAAATTTCTAAGCTCATTAGCTTTCGTCTTCATAAGATAGATCTGAAATTACATGTTCCATTTTGTTTATCTCAATTTGGTCAAGGCTAACATAATGTTCAAGAAAGTAGAGAAGCCCTAGGACAGCCCAGAGGATTATAGATGTGGCCAAGAATGTTTCAGCAGAGAGTCTAGGCCAGTCTAGATTGCAGATGTAAATTACCAGTCAGAGTCTCTTCTCAGGGCTGTCCCTGAAGGCTCAAAGCAACATTTCAAAAATGGGCTGGCTCCCATCCCATCCGTGGGGGATCATAGTCACAGACAGACCTGGGAATCTGCATTTCACCTGCTCCCAGCAGCTTAAGGACCAGTGATCTTCAAAAGAAAGCTAATCATAGGCATTTCTTCACCAGTGGTTCTCAAACTTTAGATTACACCAGCAAGCAGCGGACACTGATCTCTTTAAAAATTAAAGAGAAAGTAGCTTTCCTGTGTTGCCTGCTTGAATTAAGACAGTTAAAGCAAAGATGAAAATGTACACCACATCCCACAAGCCAGGGAGTCTGCACCTGCTCATTTGAATATTTTGTTCACACCCTGCTAGTGAAAATGGCTGCCATCTATTCAGTATTGTTTGGCTTAATAATTCTCTGCAAATTATTACATTTTTACAAGACTAAAGGTCTGCCTATTGACTTTTTGGTGTGAATTACATGACAGTTAATGGGAATAAGAAGAAACCAAACATTTTCATTTATTAGTAAGAATTTGCACTAGAAAATAGTACATTTCTTCCAAGTAAAGCAAGTATTTTGATCTTGTACTTGAAATTTTTCATCACTTTGACACACTTCCTACATTGCCTTATTTTCCCAGTAGGATTTAATCCCCCAAAGATTGCTGTAATGTTTAAATTTTATGCAGGTTTGGAATTATAAATAGTATTAGACATGGCAAATAAATACATTCCTTTTTGGGTCTTCAACTTCCCATGCAATTTTATTAAGTAATTTTATGAACAGAGATACCATTAAAAAACCAACAAGCCCTAAAGAGAATTTTTTAAAATGAAATAAGTGTTATAGCTTCTATTTGAAGGAGTTACAATTTAGCTACATTGAGATCTACACAGCCACCAATAAATTGAGATTTTTTGGAGCTGGGTCTACAGTCTGTGTGGACATTTCCAAGAAACATGAAGTCTCTGCAACCTCATCTTCTGTATTCTGTCAAGGTGTATTTCACTAGTGTGTGCATCAGATAACATAAGCAGAATTTACATATCATTTGGGATGGCCAGTTTGTGTCACTTTGGCTAAACTGCAGTCCCAAAATGATTCAGTCAAACACTGATCTAGGTGTTGCTATGAAGGTTTTGTAGATGAGATTGACATTTCCTCATCCAATCAATTTAACGAGATTATCCGAAATAATCTGGGTGATCCTAATTTAATCGGTTAAAGGGTTTTAAGAGTTCGGGTTTCTCTGAAGAATAAATTCCCCTTTAGACAACAGCTTCAGCCAGTACCTGACAGTTACAGCCTGCCTTCCTGACATCCTGCCTTAGCATTTGGACTTGCCCTAGCCAGCTCCTACAATCATATATGCTAATTCCTTGCAGTGAATCTCTTAGTTTATATTTCCTGTCAAGGTGTTTCTTTGACTGACTGATACACTAGTCATTTTTTTTAAGTCATGGTATTCATTCATAAATGTGTTTAATTTTCAATACTCGTTATGGAATTAGATGCTGGAGATTGAGAGTATTCTATGGCTGAGCAATACCTTCAGTGCAAGCAAGGAGAGCAGGGAGATGTCAAATAACACTGCGGTGTTAGACTATAAGATGCTATACTATGAGGCTCAGCGTGGTAATTGATAAGACCTGAAAGTCTCCTAGTGTCTGTTGTTTGCTAAACAAATGACACAGATCACTTTTATCACAAAGCAAGTCCCATGACTGGACGTCAATTCGAGGCAATGGCATGGGAGTGTAGTCTTTCCAAATGCCTGATAGTAGACCTGGAAATACTAATAACTCCATGTATCCATTGAACCCAAACACTGTGTCAGACTCTGTTGTAGGTGCTGAAGATAAAGGGTAAATGCAATAGACAAAGTATCTGTCTTTTTGAACATTGCATTCTCATTGGAAAGAGACAGTAAATAACATTTTAGCTAAGAAGGACATGCGGTTTTAGAATAAGTCACAACCCTAAAACAGTGCCTCCCGCCAAAATTCTCCTTGGGCACAACCAACTTGCACCCAGAATCAATTCAATCCTTACTCAGGAATTGACACTAAAACCATACAGCAAAACTGAAGTGAATTTGTGCTGATTTTATAGTACAATTTGGCGGCAGAAATGGCTGAAGTAAAAATCTGGAAGACTATTTTTCTGGACTTAAAATTCATGTTCATGGAACATACAGTGCCCCAAACAGCCCCCCTTTGTTTAGAACACAAGTTTAGTGCATAGGCCAGCACTACGACCAAGTCAGTCACTCTCTGCAGGCTTATGATCTGAGTTCTTTGAGAAGATATAAAAAAATCCACTGTCACTTCCTGCAAGGTGCCACAAATATATGTGGGAGTTGGACTTGAGAGCATCTCATTTGATTCAGAGGTAAAAGAGCAAAGAGCATGGTGTTGTTACTCATGTGCATTACCCTCAACCCCAGTCAGTCAAGACATGGAGGATTCTTGAACACAAGCATGCCAGGGTCAGTTCCCATGTGTCCTCCTAACACTTTCATTTATATTCCGAGCCCGTGAATCATCATTCTGCGTTGCTAAATTTCATTAAGAGCTAAATGGGAGGGAGTTTTGAGAAAAGATAATGTGTGTGTTGTAAATTAAAAGATAAAATTCTTGCCAAGTCTATTCTCATTTACCATTAGCAATCAAATGACCTGAGCTTTATACTAAACTACGCAAGCTAATAACTTACATTACCATTCAGATAAGCAGATATTTAACAGCATGGGGCCGATGACAACTGGCCCTGGTAAAGAACACAGTAAACACCAAAATAAATTGAAGATTTCTATAACCTTAGAAGTAAGCAATGTATCTTTAGAACTTCCATGGGTAATAGATAGAAGGCTAGTGATTTATGAATTTGAAAAAAAGCAATGTGGAAGGAAGTTCCATATCTATTAGAATTGACTTTGAGACTTGGTATAGAATATAAAATGCTCTGGCAGTTGCTTTTAGATGATTATGAAGTGATGAGGTAACCTCTTGATAGAATTTTTAAAAAATAATTTTTAGTTTTTAATTATTTTACAATTTTAAAATATTTTAAAATTATTTTAAAAAATAATTCTCAAATGTTTCAAGAAGCAAATGTTGACATGTATTTTAGGTCACAGGGAATGTTTATTCTTTTTTTTTTTTTTTCTTCACTCTCTAGACTCTGGGTTTATCACAAAGGGTATTAAAAGATACAAATCAACAGCCAGATGAAGGATGCATAGGGCAAGATTTTGAACAAAGGATCTTCAGTCCTTGCAGAGCTTGGGACCCAGCACAGTGGCGCTTACAAATGCTCTGACTCACCAGCCTGGAACTTCATTTTCAACATTTTTGAGAGACATTACTGTTTTCTAGTTCAAGGCACTCATCCCTTGTCTGGACCATCTCAACAACATCTTAATGACTCTCCTTGCCTTTTTCTCTGATTTACAACCCAACCACTTCTCCACAGAGCAGCCAGAGTAACATTTTTAAAAGCTACAAATCCTATCCCATCACTGTCTTCTATCAAACCTGTCACTGCCTTTGTCATCAGATGAATCAAAACTCCCAGTCTCCTTGCTATGACTGCCAAGTCCCTGAAAACTCTGAACACTGGGCACCTGGGTAGCTCAGTCAGTTAAGTGTTGGGACTTGATTTTGGCTCAGGTCATGATTTCACAGTTTGCCAGTTGGAGCGCTGCAGTGGGCTCTGTGCTAACAGCGTGGAGCCTGCATGGGATTCTCTCTCTCTGCTGCCCCTCTCACGTTCATGCTGTCTCAAAATAAAGTTTAAAAAAATCCGACCATTAACTACATATCCAATCTCACCTCATTGTTCTTTTCCTCTCAGTTTATGCTGTCTTAGTGTGCTGCTTTCATTTCAAGCTCTGTGGTGTTTCATCTGATACATACACAAAATTCATTCTGCTGATGGATACTTAAGTTTCTCTCCATTTTTTTCCATAATAATGCTGCTACACATGTTCTTATACATAGGTGTGCATATTGATGCATTTTGGCTGAGTATATAACTAGGAGTGAAATTGCTAGCTTCATGAGGAAGCTTATATTCAGCATTCTCAGATAATCCCACTTAGGTCTGCAACATGATTGTACCAATTGGCACCCTCAAAAATGGAACAAGAGTTGATTGACTCACATCCTCTCCAACATTAACTATGGTTAGCACTGGGGGTTTAGCCTACTGTATCTCATCATGGCTCCTCTCCAAACAGGGCTTTTGTTGTTGTTGTTAACATTATTATTAGGGCATAATTATATTTAGCCTATGGCTTGCCTTTTTATTTTACTAATTGCATCCTTTGATAAGTTTTACTTTGGATTAAATCCATTTTATCATTTTTTTCTTCTATGGTTTACACTGTGTTCTGGCTAGGAAGTCTTTGCATAACCAAAAGTGACAAAGTTATTCTAGTTTTTCAATTTAATTCTACAATACATTTCAAGTTAATTTCTGTATACGGTGTGATATATGGATCAAATTCCCATTATTTTGATGTAGATATTTAATTTACCCAGTGCTATTTGCTGAAATTCTTTCCTTTCTCAAATTATTTTCTTGCATTGTTTAAAAAAAATCAGTTGACCATACATGTGGATCTGTGTTTGAAATCTATCTTCTACTCTTTTGATCAATGTATCTAACCACTGTCAGTATCCCATGTCTTTATCATTATAACTATATTGTGTTTTAAAATCAGATAGAGTATGTCATCTAATTTTGTTACTGTCTTTTAAAATTGTTTTGGCTAGTCTAAGTCCTCGACATTTGCAAATATATTTTAGGATCAACCTTATCAATATATCAACTCCCTACCCCCACCCCCCAAAGCCAAACTTGCTACAACTTTAATTGTAATTGATTTGAATCAATATACCAATTGGGCAAAATTAATGACTTTATAAATATGAGAGTGGTATAGTTCCCCATGTCCATAGATGTTTTCACATTTCTCTCAATAGTTTTGTAGTTTTTAATTGTAGAATATTTTCTATATGTTTAAAACTTGATTACTAGGTGTGTTACATCTTTTGATAATAATTTTAAATGCTCTGGATCTTTAAAAATTTATTTGTATATAGGAATGCAGTTACTTTTTGTATATACTTTATATCCCAAAGTCGTGCTGATTTCAACTTACCCACTTTAGTATAAATGTAATAAACTCTTGCTTACATTTCTGTGAGTTAAATATATAAAATCATTCTATATACAAATAAAGACCCTGTTGTGCTTTTTTATTCCCAGTTGATATGCCTTTTATTCTTCCTTCCTTTCTATGTTTTATATTTTATTTATTTATTTTCCTTGCTGCATTGGTTTAGACCTTTAGTGAATAGTGAGTGGAGGTGGTGTGAGTGGGTATATTGGCTTTGAAATCTATTTTAGAGGGAAAGAATTAAATGTTTTACCATGAATTATGATGTCAACTCTAGGATTTTCATAGATGTCCTTTATCAGACTGAGGACGTTTTCTTCTATGTTTTCTTTGAATTTTTTTTTTTTGGCATGAATGAGTATGGAATTTTGTTAATTTTTTTTTTCTGAATGTATCCAATGGATCATCTGGTTTTTTCCTTTGCTAATGTGGTAAATTGCCTTGATTTATTTTCAGATTCTAAAATAAAGTTATAATCCTGGGATATACCTCACTTTCAGGTGTGTGTGTGTGTGTGTGTACATTAGATTTAATTTGCCAAAGTTTCGTTTTAGATTTTTGCATCTATGTTAGTGAGTGAGATTTGTCTATATTTTCTCTTCTTGTCTAATAATTCCAATGCTTGTATTAGAGTTAAGCTTGATTCATAGAAAGAGTTGTGAATTATTGGCTCCTCTTTTTCTGAAAGTTGTTTTTTTTTTAAGGACTTAAGTTATTCTTTCCTTAAATATTCAATAAAAATTCGCCCATGATGTCATTTTCTGCTGTTGATGGAAAGGGAAACTGTGCCTATTTTTTTAAAAAAGCTTCCATTCTAAGGAAAGTTTTCGTCTCCTTACTTGCAAATTGCCAGCTTGTATGGCTCCTTCACAGCAAACATAGTTCCATAGACCTTACTGGCTGACTCAACCTTCAGTAGCTTTTCTTCAGTCCTCATGTAAAAATATGTATTTGTATCTTCTGTTGACTCTTTGGTTTGCCATTTTCCTCATCTATTTTACTATTTCCTATATTTTATTAGTGTTCTCTCTCTTGCCAAGTATATCCATATGTCTTAGAAGAATGCAGGCTTTCCTTCTCTGTTTCTGTGGCCTGGCACTCAATACAGTACCAAGCAGATAGAGAGGCTCAAATGACGGCTATTGGTGAGGTCAATGGTGATGGTGATTATAACTAGTGCGAGCCATATTACTAATTTAGGGTCCAAATGTAGAAAAAATTCTTTTTTCAGGTCATTAACTTTAGTTCACAAATGTCTTAGATAAAATAAGTACACTCTCCTCCTCTCTGAGGGCTTAATGGTAAGCCCACTAATTTTTCAGTAGCAATGGGGATAGGGGTAAGGGGTCAATACTGAGCTCTAATGCCACAGAGTGGTAAAAGGAAGAAAGATCGATACGTGTAATTGCACAGTGGCTTTGTATTAATTGTGTAAGAGCAACACCATTGGTCAGAGGGCCACCTCTCCAAATCTCTGGTGGTTCTTGATGATTTGACTCCCCACCCATGCCTAAAGAATGCCCCATACTGGACTTCAAAGTTAGGGCTCACATGCTCAGCATTTTTTCCTCATGAATTAATGAATATTATTGATACCTAAAATGGCTGTTAACAATAAGGGGGAATCAAATATGCTATATTCTGATGTATACAAAACAACTTCTGAAGTAAATTAATAAATAAGCAAATCACATCAAGCCTTTCTGTTCTACTACCAATTTATCAAAATAAAATAGAGGAAAGCACTAAAGAAGAATGGGGTAGAATTTGCCAAATTCAGATTGTGGGAAGATCTACAGGAAAGATAATACACTTGCTTTAAGAGATAAATTGTGAGAGAAAAGAGAGATGGGAAAAATTGTAGAATAAAATAAAGAGATATCTCAATCACAGTAGGAGGCTTCATCTGGATCCTGATTGCAACATTTTCTACATGATATTTATGAGAAATATTAGAAATCTTAATACTGACAGGATATTTTATGAAGTAAAGAATTATTGTTAAATTTTTATAGAGGATGACCCATTTGTCAGTTACTTTATTTCCAGAGTTCTTTTTTAAATTGATTTTTTGTTTATTTTTAGAGAGAGAAAGAGAGAGAATGGGGGAGAGGGGCAGATGGAGAAAGAGAAACATAAGCAGGCTTTATACTTAGCACAGAGCCTGATGCAAGACTTTGTCCCACAACCCTGGGATCATGACCTGAGCCAAAATCAGGAGTTGGACACTCGACTGAGCCACCCAGGTGCCCCTGACGTTCTTATCTTTTAGAAATAAAGACTAAAATCTGTTGGAAGAAAATTGCATGTCTGGATTTGTTTCAAAGTAGTCTGGATAAAGGGAATTTATGGGAGGGGTAGATGAAACAAGATTGTCTTTATGCTGATAATTTTGGAAGCTGGGTGAAGATCATTATACCATTATGTCAAATTTTGCATGCGTTTAAAAGGGCTGTTACAATATTGGATATTTAACGTACAGTTTTTCATAATACGTTTAAAAGTATACGATAATAGCAGTGATGTGGAAATGTTTGGGCTTTACTTCTCCAAGAATAACTGACTCAAAGCAATACAGCCCCACCTATGCTATGCTAATATGTGAACAGAGCAAATTTCATTTTGTGGTTGTCAGGTTCTTCTCATACCTTCAAAAAAATGGGATAATAAGATTGAAACATAGTGGCATTACACTTAGAACCACTGAACTTTAAAAGCTTCAAAGAAAATATTAATAACCATGTTAAATTCTATATGCCATATGCTAATGAGGTTGTTTTTGTGAGTTTTCTAGGGTGACAAGTCAGCCAAAATTTATTAATGTGAATGAAGACTATAATTTGTGCCAGGTTTACACAAATATCTTACATATTAAGGAGAAAGGAAGCAATAAAATATTAAAACAATGCAGGAAAGGTTTAAAATTTGTTGTATAATGGGTACAGAGGGTTATAATTCAAAATATATTTCCAGATCTGGGAGTCATACTGAATTAACTAATATACTTTAGTCAATATTACATATTACCCTAAAAGATGAAAGAAAGGAGATAGATAAAAAAGAAAATATCCTTTATTCTTTTATTTTCTATGTCATTTTAGGGGAAAATATGATTGATATTGATATATGATTAAGCTAATGTTATCTAAAAAGAATTACGGATAAATCTTCACTTGGATTTAGCATTTAGTTATTTACACATTTATGTGTTTCAGAAAGCTGGGACCTGGAAACTTGTATAAAAGTTGATATTACAGTCTGAGTCTGAAACATGTTAAGACAGGCTGGTAGACTGAAAACTTATACAGGATTTCTATGTTTGTTTTGCAGAATCTTCTTTGCCAAAACCTCAGTTTTTACTCTTAACATTTTCAACTTACTGAAGGAGACCCATATTGTTGAGGATAATCTCTTTTACTTAAAGTCAAATGTTATTCACATTTACAAAGAACCATTACAGCAACATCTAGACAGATGTTTGACTGACCAAACAGGCATCACCGCCTAGCTATGCTGACACACAGAATGAGCCATCACAGGCATATTTTCTCAATCCATAAGGTTATTGATTGAAGGAGACATTTTGGATCAAAGATTCCTTGTGTTCTATAATTAAAAGGGGATAATAAAAATGTTTCTCATTTTTAGCCAAAGGAACCATATTGCTATTACGCCACAGAAATATTTATTATGGCTCAATAATTATTTATCGAGCACCTACTGTATTCCAGGGACTGTGTTAAATGCTGGATACATGGCAGTAAGCAAGGTAGTTGTTGGTCTGAGGAGTGTGTCATCTGGTTACAGCGGTTGGGTGGGAGACGGGGGACCGGAGGCCTTTGGTAACATGACATTTATGTTAAGTCTTAAAGAAGGACAACACTTTGCCAGGTGAAGGCGGGGGTGGATAAGAACGTTCTGGGAAGGGGCACCCGGGTGGCTCAGTCGGTTAAGCATCTGACTTCGACTCAGGTCATGATCTCACAGTTTGTGGATTCGAGCCCCACATTGGGCTCTGTGCTGGCAGCCAGCTCAGAGCCTGGAGCCTGCTTTGGATTCTGTGTCTCCCTCTCTCTCTGACCCTCCCCTGCTCATGCTGTATCTCTCTCTCTCAGAAATAAATAAAACACTAAAAAAATTAACAAAGAAAAAAAGAACATTCTGGGAAGAGGAAAGAAAGTAGGCAAAGTCTGGGAGTAAGTAAAATCATGGCATGCTTAAGAAACTGAAAGAAGTTCAGTGTGGCTATCATACATCTAGAAGGAGAAAGGAAAAAAATCAAGCTGAAGGGATAAACTGGGGCCAGATTCTTATAAACTACATTAAGGATTTTAAAATTTGATCTTAAGCATAAGAACAAACACATATAATAATTTATCCTATTTTCTACCATGTCAGAAAACAAGAAAATAATAGAGAGGGGATAAATACAGTGTATTCACTGTTGGCCTCAGGATTTAAAAACAGAACATTTGGTTAAACAAAAAATTGGTCTTTAACAAAGTACAATTCATTAAAATATGACTTTAGTCTAAAGAAACAGATCAATGTCTAATATGTTTCTAGTAATGACATTTTTATATTATGTGATTGTTGATCACTTCAAAAACAGTTGTTTTTGAGTGGTTGTACTCAAAGGATACAATAATATTGATTTGAAGAGGTACATGCTCCCCAGTGTGTATAACAGCATTATCAACAAGAGCCAAACTATGGAGAGAGCCCAAATGTCCATTGACTGATGAATTGATAAAGAAAATGTAGGTTGTGTGTGTCTGTGTGTATAATAATATATTATTAGATATAGTATTAGGTATATACAATGCAATATTACTCAGCCATCAAAAAGAATGAAATCTTGCCATTTGGTACAGTGTGGACGGAGCTAGAATTGTATTATGCTAAGGGAAGTAAGTCAATCAGAGAAAGACAAATAGCATGTGATTTCACTCATGTGTGGAATTTAGAAACAAAAAAAAATATGAACATATGGGAAGAGGGAAAGAGGAGAGGGGGTAAACAAACCACAAGAGACTCTTAACTGTAGAGAACAAACCGGGTTGATGGAGGATGTGGGTGGGGGCTGGGCTACATGGGTGATAAGTATTAGGGAGGGCACTTGCGATGAGCACTGGATGGTGTATGTAAGTGACGAATCACTGAATGTGGGAGATGGACTTAGGAATCCCCCCGGGCTTATACCAGTGGGTTAATAAGGCATAAAGAAATACAAAGCCATAGGATGCTCACACACATGTTTGGAGAAACGTGATTGGCACCCTGGAATAGGAGGGTGCAAAGACACCCTGAGAATCAAGTGGTGCATTAGCACCCTGAGAATAGGATGGTGCAAAGGCACCTCAAGAATAGGGGGTTGCTGAACCCCATAAATAGAGAGGGACGAGCAAAGGCCCCAAAATAGGAACAGGAGCAAAGGCTCCCAATACAAAGGTATACGAGGGAAGAAAGATTAGGCATGCAGGGCAAAAGTGCCCCCCAATTTAGTCCAATAGCAGAGAAGCTGCTTTCCCAAGAGAACAGGGCCAAGGTAGACAAAACAAGTAAATTGGACTATTGACCACTGGGCTGCAGGTGAAGCAGCCCAGAGCAGAGATGGTTAACAAAAGAAAAGGTGCCTTGTTAAATCCCTGAAGTTATTTCCCCTGTCTTCTCCCCTAGGCTGGCTAAGATAGACAGACAGGCACCCCCCATCTGCCGGGCACCAGAATTTAATTTTATATTGACCCAAACCCCAAACACTGTATATCTTCAAACCCTCCCTTTCCCTCAAGCCCATAAGTTGATGTTCACAGCTGATTTGTCTCTTTGTGTACCGCCATCACGTTTGTAAGCCTTCTGATCTGAATAAATACGCGGCAAGGATCTTTATTCAGGGTTCTTGTCTTTTCTGGACATTAGTTATCTCTCCTGTTTTTGAATCCTGCGTCCTGATGTCTTGCTAAGACAAGAGAGAACTTTAGACCCAGAGTCTACGACAACTGAATTCTACTCCCCAAACCAATATTGTACTGTATATTGACTAAAATTTAAATAAAAAAAGAATCGTCCAGTCGTATACTTTGTTTTGCGACCCAAGATTATGTGATTGGCTCTTAAAAAACGTACTGGAGTAAGAACAGAAGTTCTTATATATATGATGTTGTATATGAACCTGTTACAAATCAAAAACCTATGGGAGATACAAAATAATTAGAGTAAGGAATCCAAGCATATCAATAAGGACAGCATCAAACCATAAAGGAAGGGAGCAAGATAAGAAAGAATTACAGAAACAATTATAAGACAGGTAACAAAATGGCAGTAAGTATATTCCTATCAGTAATTACTTTGAATGTAAATGGACTAAATGCTCCAATAGAAAGACGTGGGGTGACTGGATAGAAAAGCAAGACACATCTGATTGCTGCTTATAGCAGACTCATTTCGGACTGAAAGACATATGCAGATTGAAAGTGAAGGGTTGGAAAAATATTAATCATGCAAATGGAAGCAGAAAGAAAGCTGGAGGAGAAATACCTAGACAAAATAGACTTTAATTTGTTAATGTTTGTTTATTTTGAGAAAAAGCAGGGGAGGGGCAGAGAGAGAATTCCAAGCAGGCTCTACACTTGTTAGCATAGAGCCCAATGTGGGGCTCAAATCACGAGCTGTGAGATCATGACCTGAGCCCAAATCAAGAGCTGGACACTTAACCGACTGAGCCACTCAGGTGCCCCCAGACAAAATAGACTTTAAAACAAAGACTGTAATAAGAGCCAAAATAGGGGGAACCTGGTTGGCTCAGGTGGTTAAGCATCCGACTTCAGCTCTGGTCATGATCTCACAGTTCATGAGTTCCAGCCCGGCGTGGGGTTCTGTGCTGACAGCTCGGAGCCTGGAGCCTGCTTCAGATTCTGTGTCTCCCTCTCTCTCTACTCCTCCTCTGCTTACTCTCTGTCTTTCAAAAATAAATACATATATTTTAAAAAGCTAAAGTTGTGTTGAGGTATATTTCCTCTAAACATACTTTGTTGAGGGTTTTTTTTTTTTATTAAGAGATGTTGAAATTTGTGAACTGCTTTTTTTTTTGCTGTTGAGATAACTATGTGATATTCTTTGCTTCTTTGACATTGTGTATCATGTTAATTGATTTGTGAATATTGAGACACCCTTGCATTGCTGGAATATGGCCAATAAATTACATTTGTTTCTGGAATAAATTCCACTTGATCATGGAAAATGATACATTCTTTAAAATATACTGTTGAGGGGTGCCTGAGTGTCTCAGTTAAGTGTCCAATTTCAGTTCAGGTCACGGTCTCATAGTTGGTAGATTTGAGCCCCTCGTCAGGCTCTGAGCTAATAGCTGGGAGCCTGCTTAAGATTCTGCCTCTCTCTGCCCCTTCCCCACTTATACTTTGTCTTTCTCTCAAAACTAAACATTTAAAAAATTGAAAATAAAAACAAAATGTACTGTTGAATTCCATTTGCTAATATTTTGTTGAGGATGTTTGCACAAATGTTCATCAGGGATATTCGCCTATAGTTTTTTTCTGTGGTGTCTGTTTTGGTTGCAGGGTAATGTTGGCCTCATAGGATGTACTTGGAAGTTTTTCTCTCTTTTTTTTTTTTTTTAATAGTTTGAGGAAAACTTAATAATAGTTTGAGGAAAAATTTCACCTGTAAATCTATCTGGTCCTGAAATTTTATTTTTTTTTGTAGTCTTTTAATGAATAATTCAATTTTGTTACTAGTGATTTGTCTATTCAGATTATGTCTTCCTGATTCAGTTTTAGAAGTTTGTGTGCTTTTAGTAATTTATCCATTTCTTGTAGCTTATATAATTTTTTGGCATATAATTTTTCATAGTATTCTCTTGTAATTCTGTGTATTTCCTTGAGTCAGTTGTTGCTTCTTCTTTGTCATTCCTTATTTTATTTGGAATAAAAATAAGGAATCATTGATTTTTGTCTTGTCAAAGAACGAATCCTTGGTTTTATTTATTATTTTTTCCTAATTATTTTTAGTCTCTATGTCATCTATTTCTGTTCTGATCTTTATTGTTTTCTCTTTTCTACTTGGGCTTTGTTCTTTTTCTAGTTCCTTTAGGCATAGTGCTGTATTGTTTATTTGAGCTTTTTCTTCTTCCTTGAATTAGGCCTGTATCACTGTGACTTCTTTGATTGCTTCATTGACACATTGGTTGTTCAGTATCATGATGTTTAGTCTCCATGTGGTTTTGTCTTCTCCAGTTTTTTCTTGTGATTTCTAGTTTCATAATATTGTCAGAAAAGATGTACGGTGTGACTTCGATCCTCTTGAATTTGGTGAGGTTTGTTTTAGAGGCTAATATGGGATCTATTCTGGAGAATGTTCCATATACACTTGAAAAGAATGTGAATTTTTCTGTTTTAGGATGGAATGTTCTGAATATATTTGTTAAATCCATATGGACCAGTGTGTCGTTCAAAGCCATTTTTCCTTGTTGATGTTCTGTTGAGATGATCTGTCCATTGATATGAATATTAATATCTATAGTCTATACTATAACAGTATTATTATTGATTAGTTTCTTTGTTTTTTATTAACTTTTGTTTACTTAGGTAGTCCTATGTTGGGTGCATATTTGCAATTCTATTTTCTTGCTGGATTGTCCCCTTTATTATTATATAGTGTCCTTCTTTGTCTCCTATTACAGTCTTTGTTTTAAAGTCTATTTTGTCCAATGTAAGTATGGTGACTCCAGCTTCCTTTTGATAGCCATTTGCATGATAAAGATGTTTCTCCATTCCTTCACTTTAAATATGCAGGTATCTGTAGGTGTAAAATGAGTCTCTTGTAGAGAGCGTATAGATAGGTCTTGTTTTTTTAATCCACTCTGTCACCCTGTGTCTTTTGATTGGAGCATTTAATCTATTTCCATACAAAGTTATTGTTGATAGATATGTATTTGTTGTCATTTTATTGTTTTTTTCAGCTATTTTTGTAAAGTTTCTCTGATATGTTCTTGTCTTTCATGTTTTGCTGATTTTATTTAGTGACAAATTTGGATTTCTTTCTCATTATTCTTTGCATGTTTATTAGTGGTTTTGGTATATGGTTATTATTAGGTTAGTATCTAACCTCTTCTGCATGTTTATATTAAGCTGATGGTCCTTTAAATTTGAACCCATTCTTTACTCTTCCCCTCACCATGTGATGTCATTTTAAGCAAATGGTGTCCTATTTTACATCCTTTTTTGTGAGTTCCTTTACTCCTTTTTTATGAAAATATGAATTTTTACTGCTTTTGCACTTCTCACATTATAGTGTCACTTTGGGTCTCACCTTTGCACTCAGAGTCCCCTTTAATATTTCTTGCAGAATTGATTTAGTGGTCATGAACTCCTTTAGTTTTTGTTCATCTGGAAATTCTTTACCTCTCCTTCTCTTCTGAATGGTAGCCTTGCTGGATAGAGTATTCATGGCTGCAGATTTTTCCCACTCAGTACTTTGAATATTATCATGCCACTTCCTTCTGGCCTGCAAAGTTTCTGCTGAAAAATCAGCTGATAGCCTTAGGAAGTTTTCCTTGTATGTAACTGCTGTCTCTTGTTGCTTTTAAAATTATCATTTCTTTTTCCCATTTTGGATGTTTATTAGTGGTTTTGATAAATGGTTACCAATAGGGTAGTATAGGATTATATTGCTCATGGTGTTGAGAGATTAACCTGTGGCTGCCTCGATGTGGCCTGTTGGTGGGCAAGGCCAGTACTCAGTCAAGGTGCCTACAGTTAGCCTCTCTGCCACAGCTGCAGGTGCATCCAAGCATAGGGCTAGTTCCCAGTGCAGCACAGGAGGCAGCCCGGCTTCAGGTATTGCAGGCAGGCTGATATGTGCTATCTGCTTCCCTCCCCAGGGTAGGAGTTACTTTAATCCCACTGGAACTGCATCCTGGATTTGGTGGGGCCAGAAGCCCCTTTGGAAGAATGCATGCTGTGGCAGGTGTGTTGGGTAGGGTAGATCCACAGGGGAATGCTAGGGCTGGGCATGCGGTGTGAGCAAGGTAGACGGAGTGTTAGTGCTGGCTCCTGCAAATGGCAAGCTCTCTAGGCTGGGAGAAGAAAAGAGACATGGTGCCCACCAGCAGCTTTGTTCCCAGAGAAATATCCTGATGATCCCTGTTCCTCCAGCACATGGTCTAAGATTATTCAGTAAATCTCATGTATACCTTGGGGGCTTTTCAAACTACTGCTTCTGTGCTTATATATATCTGGTCAAATTATTTAGTATGCTGGCTCTTTAAGGGAAGGGACTCAATTTTCTATCCCACGTTGGCTCTCTGGGAGTAATATCCACTAATTTTTAAAGTTCCCATTGTTAAGCCCTTCTGGCTTCCAAAGCCAGACATGATGAGGACTGGTCCTCCCTTTGTGGGTCCCCAGTGCCAAGGATGACTGATGTGGCATTTGATCC
The DNA here is from genome assembly GCF_008692635.1 of Crocuta crocuta. NCBI lineage: Eukaryota > Metazoa > Chordata > Mammalia > Carnivora > Hyaenidae > Crocuta > Crocuta crocuta. Next base: position 50,173 of record NW_027531987.1, read on the forward strand.
TCTTGCTTTTCTATGCCTGTGATGTCCCAGCCATTTGTGATTAGTCCCACTAGAGATTTGGTCCCTAACAGTGTTTCAGCCCTTCCTACCCTTTTTGATGTGACAGTCTCTCTATTATTAGCCAGAAAGCCCTTTTCTGTCAGTCTTCAGGTCATTTTCAGAGTTAATCAAATACGTGTAGCTTTATCTTGCTGTGTCCATGGCACGAGCCAAGTTTAGGATCTTCCTACTCTTCCATCTTCCCAAAACTCCCCCTTAAAACAAAATAAAACAAAAAACAGAACAAAACAAAACAAAACATGTGTTATATACAGAATAGCTTGAAGGTGGGATTTGTCAGTATGATATAATTTGAATGTTGAAGATGATGTATGCCATCTATAGTAACCCTTATATCTGTCCCCTTAAAATTGAATACCTTATTTGTAAGTTTTAAAATCAAGTAAAAACCTTGAGTGAATTTTGAAATCATTTATCAAAAATACAAAAATGCATCTACTTTCTAATTGTCTTGAAAGACAATTGATAAGTAGGGGAAATTGAAAGTTTCTGCAAAAACCTTTTCCTAATTATTGGATGGAATTGAAAAATGAAAGTCAGGATTTTTTTTCTTAGTCTGTTCTTACTTACTTTGAGAGAGAAATAGAGAGCAAATGTGGGAGGGGTAGAGAGAGAGGGAGAAAGAATCCCAAGGAGGTTCTATGCTGCAAGCACAGAGCCCGATGTGGGGCTCAAATTGACAAACTGCAAGATCATGACCTGAGTCAAAGTCAAGAGTCAGGAGTTGGACACTCAACCAACTGAGCCACCCAGGCACCCCTGCATGTCAGGATTTTGTAAAGGTAGCCAGTATTTATTTCTTCCTATTAGAGTTCTTCCTAAGTATCTCTCTCAACTAGGAAAGCCATTAAAACAGTAATGGTTTTATCAAATAAACTGAAATTAGGCTTAATTCTTTGAATTGCTGTGCATAGAATATTAATGCAAGATTTTCAAAAATAAGGAGACCCTTTCTACCATATTGTGCTTCTCTAAATTACTAATTTTTTGTGAAAGAAAAAAGTACTATCATTAAATAACTATTTTAAAATATAATTTCACTTTCATGTCACAATAGTTCATTCTTTTGCACATTTCGTATAATGTATATTATAGATTAATATTGTAAAAACTTTACAAGTAAACATGAATATCAAACATAGGCACACAGTTCTTGCTGATAATGTGCACATTCAAAAATCTTTAGACACTGGTGTTGACAAGGTTTTCTGCATAGGAGGAATTCAGAGTTTTTTTTAATGTCAAAAAATTGAGATAAATATTTCAATCTGAATTAATTGAAACTAGTGGGAAGTAAGGCAGATAAGAAAAGTCTTAATTGAAGTAAAAATTTTATGAAAAAATGATTAGACCTCTATTGTGTAGGTCTTGAAACATTGGCCACTGGTCATTTTTCTGACCAGCTCTCTGAAGAGCTGCAGCTGTCTCTCTGCCCACTTTCTGCTCCCTCTTCAATTATCCCCTCAACATGCTCTCCTTTGACAGCCTATTATTATTACAGTTCTCCAGAGAAACAAAACCATTACATGCCTGTGACATACATTGGGTGATCAATACACATTTAAATGAATGACATACTTTTTTTTTTTTTTTACTTGTAGGGTTCTCACACAAGTGTTTTCTTTCACTTTATTCTTTAATTTTTTCCAATTTCTATTTCCCTAAGTCACATTTCTGACAACTCTTCCAAGATATTAATTATCTATACAAAAAGTTTGCCCCTATGACAATTATGTAACAACTGAACACTGCATATGTCTAAACAGCTCACATTGCTAAAAACAATCTCCTTAAGAGCTGTTTTCTGTAGCTGATTTGATCTATATCACTCAAGACTTTGCTTTCACTTACTTAAATTGAATGTTTATCTCAGACAGATGGTCTTTACCAATAACAGGAACCAAGTTAGCATAAACAAAATCTAATTGCAAAGCCAATTTTTTTCTCTTTTATTGTATTTTCTCTTGTATCTTTTTCCTACCCATCTTTCATAACTCTAGTGGGAAATTGTATGATTTAAGTATCTTATTTATGTGCTCAAGAGATTTAACCCAAGTAAGAAAACGTTTTGTGATCTCCATTTGATTATTAGTTATTAGAAACATAGCTTTAGAATACTTAGTTATAAATTGCCAATTTAATAAGCTCATTTCTTCTCCATTTTTTTTGTTTATGTGGTATAATACTCTCTTTCTCAAGCTCAACTCTGTGTTACTCCCCCCACTTAAATCCTTGGATCACCTTCAGAATGATATTTAAACTCCTGAGCATAGCCTCAGTATCTTCCAATTTCTCTGTTTCTCTGTGCTTATTCACCTGACCCTGGTCACATATACATCACTGTTATCACTCATATCAAACTACTTGCACATTCCAATATATTTTTCACACCTCTCCACCATTGTATGTGTTGTTCCCTTTACCTGGTATGTGACACTCCCCTCCCCTCTGTCTCCCTTACACTCCCTCCTCCCTTACTCTCCCCTGCCTCCACCACCCTTGCTCCAACTTAAAGCCTAACAATTCTTTAAAAATCATCTTAAGGATAAGCTCTTCCTGGAATCCTTGTCTATTTTTCATTGTCAGTATAACTTAGACAGAAATGGGTATATATGGTAATTACTGACATTGGTGATTACTCTGTTAGATAAGCCAGAAACTAGAAATACATATTTGAAAATAGGCTTATTGAAAGAGTGAAGGCAGGAATGCTAGAAGATTGTTCGTGCAGCATTGAGTAGCTACTGGAAATAGAGTGAAGAATGGGGCATTGTGGTGAGGTGAAAAAGTAGAAACTATTCAGTGGAATGTCTTAAAAATTAGGCTAAAGAAAAGCAAATACCCCAAAGGATGAGGGCATCTGTGGAAGACTTCAGTTTTAGGATAAAATTGTGCTGTGGTATATGGAATACACCGGATACAAAAAAGATGGAAAAAGAAGTATAATTGAGGTAATCAGGTAGTCTGTGTTGGCAGTGGAGATAGGAAGAACAAAAATGGTTTCCCACCATGAAGGAAGTATTTTCTGTCAAGCTTAGGCATTCTCGGATCAGCAACATGAATATGGCTGAGAGAGCAGTCTACTCTGTGCTCAAAACCAGCTCTCTAGTGTCTTCCCTTCCCGCATAAAATAAAAATCGAAATCTGTGCCATGGCATACAAGGCCCTACATGTTCTGGTCCATTACCTACTACTTAACCCCCTGCTAACTCTGCTTCAACTACAATAGCCTCTTGTTTTTCTTGGATCATGTCAACCTTCGCCCTGCCTTTGGTATTTTGTACTTGCCGTTACCTCTCCCTGGAATTCTCTTTGCCAGCTCTTCCTGACTAGTCCACCAGTTTCCTTCTGGTTGATGCCCAACATCACATCAGATGGGCCCTCCTTAACTATTCTAACGAAACTAGTATTCACTCATTTCCATTACTTTTTCTCCACTGGACGGACTTATTTGGTATGGAACCTGTCTCCACCTGACATTATGGTACATGTGTTTGGCTTATTTGCTGTCTTTCTCTCTGATTATACTGCAAGTTCTATAAGGCAAAAAATTTGGTTCTGTTTACTGATGTGTGTCCCAAACCTGAAGAAAGTTCAGGTCTGAAGTGGATATTCATGTTGAAAATTTTGTGTTGAAAAATGTTTATCCATGTTGAAAAATCCCCCTTGGAGAATGACCATGACAGTGACTGAGCATGGGACAGGGAGGTTGTAAGAATTATGAGTAGTTGAAACCAGAAGACAGAAGTCTTAGGGACAGAGAGGCACATCTGGTCTAAGATTAAGGGTAGAGAATCTCACCTATGGTTAAGATGAGACTACACTCTGTGTTTTGTTTTTGTTTTTTTTTTCTCTCAGCTTTTAACTTCTTCATTCAAAGCTGATTGTGTTAAAACAGGACTATTTCTGCTAGTTTCAAGTTAATTACCCACATGGTAGATATCATATACCAAAATGAGTTTGAGGCAAACCTACACATGCCAAATTCATAAAGGAAACTGAAAAACTTGGATCTCTCAGCCAGATTCAGGATAAAAAATGGATCAGAATATGGAGAAAAAAAAATACTTGGAAACATTTTGGGGGAGAAGGCAGAGCTACCTTCTTTATCTCAAGTCTAGTGAAGAGGGTTTTCCACAAGATCAGCCAGGGAGTGTTGACATGTATTCTCTGCAATTGGGAGGCACACAGGATTGGTGTCCGATTCCTATGCAGAGTACACAGAGGTGAGAAATATGTCCACCATATGCAGCTACATGGATGTTTTCCTCTCCCAGAACTTACTGGTTCAAGGGATGCCTCTAGGGACCAAATACGAACTTCTTGGCCACCAGAAAAAAAGAGATGGAGTATTCTGATTTTTTTCTAAGAGAATTTCTATAAAAGTGCGAGAAGACCCCAACATTGAGATTCTGTTAAGGATAGGGCACCAAAGCAGTTGAGGAGATATTGGGAGTGACTGAAAAAAATATGTGTTACAGACATAACGGGAATTTTCATTGGAGGGAACACTTGTGGAGACTTCCAAGCAGTCTTAAAAATGTTTTTGGAGAGTCAGATTTAACCATCTGTCAGTGCAGGGCTCATGAAACCAGAGTCAGATAAAAATTTTTAAAAAGTGTGTTACCATCTTACCTTTGTCTTCATCACCTTCCCTTGCCTTCTTTGACCATAGCAGCCACAAACCAGTAGACAGTGGGAATGGAAGTGAGAGGGGGAGGGAAAACCTAAGCCAACCAGCCTCCATTCTCTAAATTCTCTATATTAACCAGAGGCCAGTAGTCATCTATTTCTAGCCTGAGTATTGGGAAAAACAAGTTCTGTCTTTAAATGGAAATGTAAAAATGTAGAATCTTCTTCTCTCTCCTTGTCTTCCTGAATAATTCAGTGTTAAAGATGAGATTTTAGTTAATATGGGGGATTGATCAAATAAGTAAACATAATAAGGATCATTGGAGCCAGGATTCTTATTGCTAGAGAAAGGAGTTAAAATTATGGAAAGGAAGAAAACTAGAATAAAATGCATAATGTTGAATTAGAGCTGGAGATAACCGAACTCATAGTTCAGGCAGACAGATCAATTAAATATAAATGTGTGTATATATACACACACAGGTCACAATCTGTGCACACATCTATATGTGTATACATGTATACATATATGCATATTCACATTAGTATGTATATATAATGAATATAAGTATTTATACATATATATGAATATGTACTTGTATTTATAAATATATAAATATCCCCTACTTCTGTCCGTTGGGATCAATGGACCCCGCAGTACCAATGAGTACACCTAGCATCCAGATCTTGCTTCTAAATAACATTCTCCACTAATAGAAACCAGACTTTCTTGGACAAATGGCTGATTCCAAGATTGGGTCAAAGTATGAGATAAGCCTGCAACATTTTGTTGTACCAGAAGATAAGGGTGTAGTCAGATAATGATGCAGACATATCAAAAAATGGAGAAGACAATTTTAGTGGGTTCCTACTTGCCAAACTAGCGACAATGAATACTGACATAAATAGCAGTAGCAACGAGTAAAATAGGAAAACATGAGTTCATCCAAATAGAAACAAAAATCACCGTATTGACAATTTGGTGAGGAATATGATAGTTATACAGTTTCAGAGTACTTTTCCACAAAATACTCACTCTTACAAAGAGCAATTAATCAAATGCTCAAAGGAGCATCATTAGTTATGGACAAATTGAAATCCCAGGCTACCTGATGGGATGCAATGGGAACACAGCATCACATCTACAGTAGTTTTTTCAGAGAGCGTGACTTGAATCCAAGTCTGAAGACATAGCACAAACTCCATATCAGGGACAGAGCAAAACTAGTCTTCAAGGGTGGGCTCTTTTCAGGATAAGCACTATGTGTCACATGTAAAAGATGAATCACTGGGTTCTACTCCTAAAGCCGAGACTACACTGTATGTTAACTAACTTGAAAATAAATTTTAAAAAACAGGTTAAAGGTATGAGAGTCATGGAAAGATTAAGGAACTATTCCAAACTTAAAAAGTAAAAGATAGGAAACATAATTCTGAACTACAGCATTAAAAAATGTATTTATTATTATTGAAAGAGAGAGAGAGAAGGCACGTGAATGGGGAAGGGGCGGGGGGTGGGGGAGGATAGAGAATCCAAAGATGGCTTCGTGCTGACAGCAGAGAACCCGATGCAGGGCTTGAACTCTGTAACTGTGAGATCATGACTTGGGTCAAAGTGGCTCGCTTAACTGACTGAGCCATCCAGGTGCTCCTGAATAGATCATTTCACTAAAACAAAAACAAACAAACAAACAAAACCCCCCATAAAACAGATACTTAAAACAACCAAATAAACTTGAATGGGAACTGAGGATAAGATGAGAGTGATGTTTCAGTGTCAGCTTCCTGGTTTTCACAGTGGTGGTGTAGTTACTGGAGAGTATCCTTGTTTGTAGGAAATACACACTGAAGTACACAGAGATGATAGGGCATTAAGACCATCAAGTTGTTTCCAAATGGTTCAGGAAAGTTCCTGAAAAATACCAAATAAAATACAAAAAACATTTCTCTGTACTGTATTTGCAGTAATTCTGCAAACAAATGATTATTTCTATAAGAGAACACTTTGTACTTTAAATAATAAAGTTATCTTTTACCTGCTCTCCGCCTCAAATGAAAAATCTAAACTTTTGGATGTTCAAATTACTAAACTGAGACCGTTTACTGCATTAGAATAGAGAACTCACGGGGTGCCTGGGTGGCTCAGGCAGTTGAGCATCTGACTTCGACTCAGATCATGATCTCATGGTCCTTGAGTTGAGCATCGGGCTTTATACTGACATCTTAGGGCCTGGAGCCTGCTTCAGATGCTGTGTCTCTCTTTCTCTCTGCCCNAGTAAACAAACATTAAAAAAAATTAGAATAGCAAACTCATGAGAGCTGTCATGATTTTTCATCCAGCAGTAGAGGAATTGTATCTCACTTTGGATAAAGCTTAACACAGCAGAAGAATTAAATAATAATAAAACTGAAATTTGATTACAATTCATGATTTTTCAGTTTACCAATTGTAAAACCATGTATCACTTCATTTAACTAATACTTAGGCATTGTTCTATTCTAGAAAATGTGCTAATTGTAGAAGTTACAAAGATGAATAATAACCCTGAGTAGATTATAGCATGGGGGGGAAGACCTATATGGAAAAGTTGGCAACACAGCACTATGAGGCATTTTAGAAACTTGAAAAAAAAAATTGCAGTTAGAAGCCAAAGGAGAGAATAATGAACTCTAAATGGGTAATCAAGAATGACTTCACCAAAAAGATGACATTTTGAGTTGGGTTTTGTGGACTGAAAAGAAGTTTGCCAGCAAGGCCTGATGCTGTTTGGAGCATTGGTGAATGATGAGATTTTAAGCAGTTGGGCAAAGACTTGGCCCCTTGAAAGGGCTTTGGATGGATGGATAGATGAATAACAAAGGAAAGTTCAGTTTGGCTGGAGGGCAGTTTAAAATGAATGGTAGTAAAGAGCTGGGATTGGGTGGGGGGAGGTTTGATTCTTAAGGATACCTCAACACTGGTTCTACCTACTTCTTTACAACGTATTTTATCCTTTACGGTTCAAAATGACCCATGTTTATTTAATGTAAATCCCTCTCATTTATGTGTGTTCTCTAAGGTTGTGGCAGGCTGTTAACAGTACCGGTGGTGTGTTGGAGATGGGGTTTATTTTTCTTGACTTCAGATAGGACTCCTGGGACCGTGGTTAGGAGTCTTGGAGAACTGCCATTTATTCTGCCAAATCACTGCTTGAATAAAAGTTAACATTATCTCCCAGGAATTATTAAACACTTTCTTAAACTTCTATTATGGGAGGTCATATGGGAATGTCTAAAATCTTTTTGTTCATGTCATTTAGTTAAATATCCCAGGAAACCTATTTAGTTTTTTATTGTCCTGAATTAGAGCTCAGATTATACATTTATATAAAAAAGCAGAATTTCTGTATAACCTGAACTAAAAAGCCTTGAATTTTGTTTTGTTTTTGTTGTGAGGAGTTTGAATTATCTAGATGGTTCTTTTCTCAGATGCCCACATATAGACAAAGAGTATGAAAGAAAATGAAAAGCAGAAAAAGTAAATAACTGAACCACAAAAGAACCAAAAAGAAAGATGCGTTAAAAGCTAGATTTCTTCCAATAGTTCCCCCTTTCTATGTTCTTTAGTGGGCATCATAAACATGGCAGCTGAGTTACACAGGTAAAGGTCCTGAAAATAAGATAAACATGAGAAACACTTAAGATAATAAACACTGTGACAATGCAGAAATAGTTCATATGAGATAGTCTTTTCAATTAGTTACATAATCATTTTAATATAGGAATATCAGAAAATTAATTTTTCTGGCATGCAATATTTTAAGAATATCTAGATATTTAGATAATAATTATCCTTCACTTTTTAGTAGTCACATTTAAGTGAAGTATATGTTGGAAAAATTTACTGTGACTACATTTGCATTAATCAATTTGTTTAAACATGTTTACTTTTTATTGATGGTTTAATTTGTGGTGCTTTGCTTTTGAGGTAGCTTGCTGTCTTTGGATTGGAGCAATACAAGTTTCTACGGATAGACCTCATGGTTGATACAGCTAGCAGAATTGGAATAGGACTTTTGTGCTCTCCAGGGCACAAAAGGGACACAATATGGACTTTCTGTGACCCTTGTACACAGTATACAATTTCATGCTTTAAGATATACTAAGAAAGACGAAGCCACCACACTTCTACCTGGCAAGTAGAAGGTGACTGATAAAAAAAGTGGTTGACGTGTGGAGTGGGATCTTTTCAGCTTTCACAGCACCTGCTATCTGAGACTTAAGAAGTTTTTTTGCCTGACAAAATTGGATATACCTGAATAGACAGAAGAGAGTATTCTAAAAGTCTCTCTCTGTAGACAACTGGAGTGATTGGAGGAAAGAAGTCAGGCATCCAGCTAATTTCACTAGGAGCTAAACTTGGAATGGAAACCATGAAGAAGCTCCCCAGAGATAGCAATGGGTTTCAAACTTTTCCATACGAAATGCCACGTTATAATTTGTTCAAGAGAGTGGGTGAGGGATTTGCTAAATAATGTCATGATTTTCCACCCTTGGGATAAAAAAGAAAAAAATTTGTGTTACAGCATTAAAGATGTTTACTTTTCTAAGGAGATGTGAATTGGAAAAAAAATGAAGTGCTTAAGAAAGCACTAAGTCAGGATCAGCCAGGCTTCTGATGAGAATTAAGCTGTAGAGTTATAAATATTGGTATAAATACCAGTTAATAATTATTCACAAATTGAATCAAGGAACTTTGGGGTCTGTGACCTGGTTAGCAGCAAGCTGTTGGTCTGAAGGGAAATACAGGAGAACAAAACCATGGAAACAGGGCCCCTACAACACTCTGGGCATGGCAGCTTGCAGTCTATATATGTCTGCTTGAAGAATGTAGCTTTGTTCCTCCCAGCCCACCTGTCCCACTTATACTGAATACTAGGGTTAATCCAGGGCCCCACACATAGAAGGGGTGGTCAAGAAGAAGCTATAACTCCACATCTATCCAGGATGGCACACAAATGGAAAAGGCCGTGGGTTCATTTTCTTCTGTGCCACTCCTTTAATGTCTAGATGTATGGATTTTCTGTGAACTTGGTACACACTCTCCAATGTCATGCTTTAAGATACACCAAAAAAGACAAAGCCACCACCCTTGAGCCTGACCAGTAGAAGGTGACCATGGTGGAACACTATGTGATCAATACCACCAAACACATCTTATGTGATGGGGGGATAGATCTCAGTAGAACAAGAAATTTCCTGAGTATTTCAGGGATGGTCACACTACTCAATGATTGCATAAAGCTTACATCTTTGAAAGAAGGGATAACTTTATCATACTATAGTTCCAAAATTAAAGTTACTGCATCAGCACCAAGGGCCAAGATGAGATGTTATTATAAATATACATTTTACATCAGGTATATGGCATCGGCCTCCATTGTCAGGAATGAACCAAAATAAAAGCAACATCCCTTAAAATGTTTAAAAGTGACTTTAATTAAATTCATTGTTTGCTATGGCTCATAGCAACTGCTAATTATCTGGAGATCTTGAGATATACTCCAGTGTGCTGTGAACTGAAAATTCCAGCTTATAAAAAGGAAAGGAACATATCATTCTGGGTTTGTACTCAGAGTTTGGTTGGGATTTGAGGTCATCAGTGAACAAGAAGTAAAATTAGGGTCCTTCTGTGATCCAGTGATGATGATGTGCCATGGAATGAGGGCTGTGACTAACAGATCCCTCTGACCCTGAAGAAGGGGATGAAGGGAGAAGAAAGGACAGTGGAGCATGTAGGGGAGGGGGGAGGAAAAAGATGACTGTATTTCACCCATCTATGTTCTGACTCAGTTGAGAGATAGAATCCAGCAGATGGAAATAAAGTCAGCTTTTGTCACTTATAGAGCTTTTGAGAATATGGCTCGATCCTGGAGTCACGATAACTCTCTATACCTGAACCCTGTAGCTGCAGTGAGAAGGTGTCTCCTTCAGATTCATATGTTGAAGCCCTAACCCTCCATATGATGGCATTAGGAGGTGGGGCCTTTATATATGATATGTTTTGATTTGTGGTTACCATAAGGTTTATATATAGCATCTTATGTGTAAAGTAGTTAAGTTGGTGGTTGCTTAAGTTGGAATCTATTCCAAAAGCACTAAAATTTTACTCGTCTCCTCATGCTTCATGTACATGAAGTCATACTTTACATCCTTTTATAAATACTTTCACTGATTTTTAATAAACATAATTCATTTTATTGATCTTGTGCTACAATTTCCATCGAGGTTTTATAGCTGATTATCTACTTCTATTATATGTTTGCATTAACCTGTGAACATTTTCCTTTCATATTTTTCTTACTCCTGACCGTTGCCTTTTCTTTCCACTCAAAGAATTTCCTTTAGTGTTTCTTGTAAGGTTGATTTAGTGGTGATGGACATCTTTAACTTTTGTTAAAGTCTGGGAAACTCTATCTTTCCTTCTGTTCTGAATGATAACTCCTGTGTTGAGCTTCTTGGTTGTGGGTTTCTCCCCTTCAGCACTTTAAATCTATCATGCTGCTCCCTTCTGGCCTGCAAAGTTTCTGTTGAAAAACCAGCTGATAGACTTACAGAGTTTCCCTTGTATGTAACTTAATTATTATGTGTCTTGGTGTGGACCTTTTTGAGGTAATTTTGTTTGGGGGCTCTTTGTCCTTCCTGAACCTGGGTATCTATTTCCATCCTCAAATTAGGGAAATTTTCAGCTACTATTTTATCAAATAGCTTTTCTCCACCTTCCCTCTCTTTTCTTCATTTTGAATCCCCATAATGGGAATGCTCTGACACTTGAATATGCCATAGAATTCCTTTAACCTATTACTACTTTTTGTTCTTCTTCCTTTTTATGTTTAGCTTCATTGCTTTCCATTGCTCTGTCTTCCAGATCAATGATTTCATTCTTCTGCCTCCTCTAATAGGTTATTGACTCCCTCTAGTATATTTTTAATTTCAGTCATTGAAGTTCTTTTTTTTTAATCGCTGATTGGTTCTTTTTTTTTTTTTAATATTTTCTGTCTCATTGTTGAAATTCTCACCAAGATCTCAACTCTTTTTTCAAGTCCATTGAGTATCTTTTGATCATTACTTTTAATTTTTCATCAGCCATATTGCTTATCTCTATTTCATTTAACTTCTTTTTGCAGTGATTTTATCCTGTTATTTTGAGACATATTCCTCTGTCTCTTCATTCTGTCTAAACTTCTATGTTTCTGTGTATTAGGAAAATCAGCTCTATCTCATGATTCTGCAAGTAATGAGTGGCTTTATGAAGAAGCGCTCCTGTGGAACTTTGTAGTGCAATGTCCCTGTTTTCCAGAACCAGACGTTTCAGACTGTCACTTATGTGAGTTGTGTGCACCCTACTGTGGTGTCTGAGCCATAGCTGACTTCAGCCCAGTTAACTGCAATGGCCCACTTTGCCTGTTGTGAGTGCGCTGGGCAGGGTTTGTTCCCTGTGCTGCTCCGCCCAGCTGAGGCCCCTGCAGGCTCGTACCTGGGTGGCATCAGCAGTCAGAATAGATGCCCCCCCTCAGCCCATCTGCCAGGACTCCAGTCACTGAACCAAAGAGCGTTATCCCTGCTTTGTCCCCTAAGAGGCCTTTGTTGATGAGCAGGGCCAGACCTGCCCCCTGCCACCAACCTGTCTCCTGGGGCTACCGTCCTACTGTAATTGTTGGGGCACTCTGCTAGTGGCTGTAAGGTTTGGCTGCTGGGACTGGAGGTGCATCAGTGTACATAGTCATCTTCCCCTCTCCCCAGGACAAGAGTCACTTTGGAATGGTGCCTGCCATGCTGAGACTGCTTTGGAAGGTCTCCTGTGGAGTGGGGTGACTTAGATGGGGTGGATCCGTAGGTGAACACAGGAGCAGGGTGCACAGTGCTAGGTAGAGAGTGTGCTGGGTCCACTAGTGTCCTGCTATCTGGGTGGGGCAGGGGGAGGTGGCTGGGAGGGGTACCTGCCACATGATTTGCTATTGGAGAAGTCTCTTAAAAATCTCTGCCCCTCCAGTGTATATCCTGATATCAGTAAATAAATATTCTTCACATACGCCCCAAGTGCTTTTCAAACTGCTGCTTCTATGTTGTATCTTGGTCAGGTTCTTTGTTATGCTTACTCTTTAATGGCGGGGACTCCGTTTTATTTTGCCCTCCAGCTCACCTGGGGCTAAGCCCACTGATTTTTAAAGTCCTAGAGTTAAGCCCCACTGATTGTAAAAACTCTGAAGTTAAGCTCCACTGGTTTTCAAAGCCAAATTTTTGGGGACTCATCTTCCCAGGGCAGGTTCCCCATGTCTGAGGTGTCTGATATGGGGCATGATCTTCCCGCTTCTCCACGCATGCGGTGCCCCTCTCATTTGTGGTTAGTCTTGCCAGGAGTTTGTTTCCTGAGCCCCTTTCTACTTTTCACCCTTCCTATCCTTTAATGAGGCCTTCTCTCTATGATTAACTCTGGAAAGTGTGTTCTGTTAGTCTTCAGGTCATTTTCAGAGTGGTAGCACTAATGTGGCTATAATCTCAGTGTACCCATAGGAAAAGGTGTGTTCAGGATCCTTATTCTCCGCCATCTTTCCAGAAGTCTGAGAACAAGAGGAGAAATCTGTCCTCATGGAAACCAAAAAACTGGAGAAGAAGTAAATCTCCTCTGGCCTTCCTCAAGAGTTCTTTCAGGATTATTGGGTTAATAGTTCTTAACTTAAGAGAGCCCATGTAACCTAATAATAATGCATTGCAGTCACCTGTAAATACGTTATTCAGTGGTTTTCAAAAGTTTACAGTGCCTTAGCATCATGGTGATTGGACTGTAATGAACCCACATGTTTGAGTTTTTCTCCAGACGTAATGAGTCAACTCTGCCAGCAGGACACCCAGGCACTTAGAAAACCAACCCATAGGGGCACCTGGGTGGCTCAGTCGGTTAAGCGTCCAACTTCGGCTCAGGTCATGATCTCACGGTTTGTGGGTTCGAGCCCCTCATCAGGCTCTGTGCTGACAGCCAGCTCAGAGCCTGAAGGCTGTTTCCAATTCTGTGTCTCCCTCTCTCTCTGACCCTCCCCTGCTCACGCTGTCTCTCTCTCTCAGTAATAAATAAAACATTAAAAAAAAAAAAAAAGAAAACCAACCCATAATACCCAAAGCTTTGTGCCTCCATCACTGCACCCTAGGAATGCAGAATTAAGACAGATACAGTCCCTGTCCATAGGCCTCAAGAAGAGATGGACAAGTAGACAAATTACTGCACAATAGAATGATGTGACAAGAGAGGTGTGTACAAGAAGAGCTGGTGGCTACAGTTTAATAGGTGCTTTGTTTTGGTAGTCTTCATCTCTAATCTGGAGGAACCTGGAAGAAATGTATTATTTTAAAATTTTAATGTTTTTTATTGTGAGAGAGAGAGCGTGAGCAGGGGAGGGTCAGAGAGAGAGGGAGACACAGAATATGAAGCAGGCTCCAGGTTCTGAGCTGTCAGCACGAGGCTGACACGGGGCTGGAACCCACGAACCGTGAGATCATGGCCTGAGCTGAAGTCGGATGCTTAACTGACTGAGCCACCCAGGCACCCCGAGAGGAATGTATTGATTAAGGGACTCATTGATCTTCTTTCTGGCTTTCTGTTGCATTCAATCATTAGGGAGCATCAGCAGGAGATGATGGAAGAAGGCTGAGATACTCTTCCCCTGGCTCTAGCCGGAGGTTATGGCTCCAAACAGTTGGGCTCTCCAGTGAGCAGTGTTTGCTCTTGTCCCATCAGGAATAGAAGTGGTAAAGGTTCCCTACCACCTGGGATACTGAACTGACTATACACCCTGCCCATACCTATGTAAGTGGTTTCTTTATTAAGCTCTCCTCAAATTACCTGACTTGTGTGCCAACTGATTCATCATTTGCACAAGATACAATTGCTTTGAAGAAAATTCTAGAATCAATCATGGAGAGCTCTTAGGAGATGTTGCATCACCAATGCTCTGGATAGCACAGAAACTGATATCCTTCAGAACATCACAGACATTAGTGAACTTCAGTTGGTGGTGGATTCAAATGAACTGTCTCTGAATGTCAAGAATTTCTGGAAATAACAAACTATGGGTTTCACTGATCCATTTCTCTTTTGAATGCTTAATAGTGATAGAAGATTTTTTAAAATCTTTGAATAAATCTACCTATTTCAGGAGGTATGGAATAAAAAGCTTAAGTGACAAGGAAATATTGAATCACAATGTAATTGGCAGCAGATATTCTTTTTTAATAAAATATAAAATAATGGTGAATCCATTATTTTATCAGTGCCATTTTAGAGTCAATACAGTGTGTCACTAGTTCAGGTGTGACTCCTACCTAGCCTGATGTGAATGTTGTGTTCTCTGCTTGCTTTTTTGCACCGTGTTACATACTTTCAGGAGTCTTTATATTTCAACCAATTTAGAATTTATTTTCAGGGCACCTGGGTGGCTCAGTTGGTTAGGTGTTGGACTTTGGGTCAGGTCATGATCTTGCGGTTTGTGAGTTCAAACCCCTCATCAGGCTCTGTGCTGACAGCTCAGAGCCTGGAGCCTGCTTCACATTCTGTGTCTCCCTCTCTCTGTGCCCCTCTCTGCTCACCCTCTGTCTCTCTTTTTCTCTCTCTTTCTCAAAAATAAACACTAAAAAAAAAAGAATTTACTTCAATGTGTCTCAAACCTAGCATACAGTTTTGTGTCATGTCCACATTGTTTGTTTGCTTTCACCAATACATAGGTTTAGTGATGATTACAAATCCTTTTGTCTTACTTCCTTTTGTTATCTCTTGGTTGACTGAGATTCACTCTCCAGTTATTTCCTAAAACGAAAAAAGTATAGGAAAATAGTATTCCTGTAAAAGTATACAAAATAGTCTTCCTGTATTTCTGCATGTTGAGGGATGTTTTGCTAATATTTTTGCACCAAAGGACAGTTTGCCTTATGCTTTCTTCCTTTTGATACCTTGTTGAGTGTTGCTTTGCTGTATTTAGTTGAATTCTTCCTAGGAAAGCAGAGGCCAGTCTTTGACCCTCCATACAAGTGTGAAGTCTTGTTTTATTTTGGCCTTGCTGCCCCTAAGCTCTTTATCTTTAAAGTGCAGTCATTTTCCTAGAATACATTTCTGAATGGTGATCCTCCAACATACAGCTTATTCACTAAGATTTTTTAAATTGGGAAAATGTTCTGTCACTCTTTTTTGTCTGCACCATGGTAGCATTATTACTTCTCTGTTCGTAAGTTTTACACCCTTTTCAAATTTTGTCTTAAAGTATTATGTATCGTTGATTTCCCAGTTCCTGGTTGTTGTTTTCTGGTGTTCGCTCCATCATTGAATGAGTTTGGGTTCATGGAAATTTTTCCCTGTAAGAGAAGAGTGCAAGGAACCTTCCATATTCTTGATATAAAAGATTCTGTCCTTCTCTGCTGCCATGGAGACAAAGAGCTTCCTGCAGTGTATCAGCCAGTTGTTGTATTTCTTCTTTTGTAGCTCATTTCCTCCATCTCTTTGAAACAAACCAGGTTCAAGAAGCGTTCTGCCTCCAACCCCGGTTTCTCCACAGATTGTTACTAACAAGGAATCTAGTTGTATATTTTAGTTGAAGGAACCATTTTCAGAAAGTATACTTTGCCTGCCATTTCCTGAGCTCTGCCCACTTGGGCCACCTGTAATTCTTCATCCTTTTCCTCTTCACGTTTTCCTGCTTGCGTCTGCCATACCTTGGCTATGTTGACATTTGGCACATGCATTTTAGACTATAGGGATTACATTCACCTAGTTTTGCTCAAAGTGGAGGTTTTTTCTTTTATGATTTCCAGAAGAGAAGAGGAAAGATGATGATTTATTCAGCCATGCTCATACCAAAAATCGACTTAGGAATATTTGAATTTGTATTTATTGAAAATGTCATTTTCCGTGGCAGTCAGGTTTTTGGTTAGTACATTCTCCTGCTAGAGGACAGTTTTTGAACATCTGGTTTTAACAACCAGTTGCAGCTGTATCTAAGGTGGTGCAATATTAGGGTAATATTCAGTTTAATTCAATGTTAAATCATTCAGAGGGTGGAAAATGACTATACTCTTGCTTAAAAAAATAAAAAAGGCAGCAAAAAAGCTGTTTGCAGCAACAGCAAAATCCACAGAAATTTTCAATTTCTTTTGATACTCAGTGGCTGGAATCTATTATCTATTAAGGAATGTTTTCTTGGCCCTCCCCTCCCGCTCTCCACAAATTTTTTCCAGTCTTTGCTTTGCTGCAGGGCCTGGCCTCTGAGGGCCAGCCTTCCATTGTGGACGCTGCCTCTGCTTAAAACACCTCCACACTCGCAGCAAATGATCTTCATGAAGCACAGTGTGACCACTCTCTCAGCATGTAGACTTACATCAAAGAGAAAACCCAAAAAGGGACAAATTAAGCACATGGCAAATTAAAAAAAAATAATAAAAGAAAGAAAAAGAAATTATGGCCTAATTTCACCTCCAATTTCACTGTTGTGTAGGAAAGATGAGTATTTTGTTTCACTGTAAAGTTTAAATGGCATCTAATGAACAAGAAAGAAAACTAAGGCTTCATAAAAGCTCTGATGATTTCTCTTTCAGAAAGGACTTCGAATGCATTGCTATTTACCTGAACATAATTAGTCCTTCAAAGTAGGGATGATATCGAAGCCATTTCACATTTATTCTGACCTCCCAACCTATGATTTAGGTGTTTGCTTGGGATGTATTCTGTTGATCCTATTAAAATCTCTGCAAATGACCAACAGAACACTGTGCTTTTTAAACTTGTTGTATACTTTCTTTTCAGATTGAAAATTTTCAAATTAGAAACACAGTAAATGGTTGAGATTAGAACATCAACATTAGCTGGAGAGAAATAGGTGGTTCTTTCTGACATGAAAAAAATAAGCAACAGTATAAAAATTCAGGACTATGTCTTCTTTTTCCTTATAACAAAAATGGGACTTTTCAGCATTGAAGCAAAGTGTTTGCCTAGACAGTTTCTTGGACAGTGTTTAAAAATCTCCAGACATCACCACTTTTTCTGTTCCTGTATGGAACCCCAAAAAGGAACAGAATACTTTGAGCAATGGTGGTTGACCTTCCTATAAATATCTTTAATTTAACAAAAACATTAATAAAGGCAAGTCCTCTCTTCTCAGTAGAAGGTTAGGTTTGGGGCCTTGTTGTGTTTATTTTATTTCCACTACCTAAGCCAACTTTAGTTTTGATCAAAATAATCAGCTTGTGTTTATCTCAGATTTAATGATATCCACTAACATTTTACTTCAATAGTCCAGCTGTGTGTGGAATAAAACTGTGTTTCTCAGGAGAAAAAAATCCAATGTAAAAAGACTCAGATCCAATCAGTCTGAGTGACTTTAAAATTAGATTTATTCTGTAGAACTGTACATGGCAGAAGTTAATTTTTGAATATTTGATTTTGAAATGTTAATGAATTTTTAGCTGTAGTCTGAGATATATTTTTGACATAGAGCTGTTCCCTTTCAGAAAATATTTGAATTTTTCCAACTGACAATATAATTCCCTCAAGTTTTACCCTCTTAAAATATCTAAATGGCAATATAATTTTAAGGAAAGAAAAGTGGAACTTCCAATTATGTAATAAGGAGTGCTGTTTTACAGTTTACGTCTTCAAGAATCAATTTCTAACATTTTTATAAGTATTGTACCCCTGAAACATGGTCCAGTTGTATTCACCAAGTCATAGATTAATTTTCATGAATGAGAGGTTCCACTGTACTGTTTTCCTGCCACCCACTCATTGCCTTCTAAGGCTCAGCCTAATCTGTCGAATCGAACAATATTCTGATGGCGGACCATCAGTCAATAATTTCTGTTCAAGTACTTAGATGGTTGGTATTGGATAGAAAAATCCTTCAAAATTAGCTGAGTTTTTTCAACTTCTATCCACATATTTTGGTATAGTATAGACTTGAGATATGATTTTTCAGCATTTTATGATTGTACTTTAGTCCTAAGGACTTCATTTAACTATTCCACCTGAGAAATGTTTTGAGAAGTTAATGTTACTGCAAGATGGCGAATAGCTGGCTCAATACATTTTTGCTTTGAAGAAATAGTGTCTCACCTAAGTAACCTCAAGAATAGCAAGTGTTATCATAAAGATATATAAGGATTAGACAACTATTCTTTGCCTCTCCTTCTGTGTCAGGAGCCATGTAATCCCTTGCAAAGTCTACCTAGAACTGCTCTCCCCTTTCTGGGATGCTTTACACCTCCCCTGGCACCTGTGCTCCCACTTTATCATGCTAACTGGCCCATCTTACCAATTTCTCAATTTCAGGTTACTGAAAGAGGAATATGACTTACCTAGTTTACCTGTTCAACCTGGCTTTGCATCTCTAACAAACCTATGGGTTTGCTGCCTGTGGCAAAAGACAGGGGGTTGCAAATTCTTTTCTCCTACCGCTGAAAGAGGAGTCTAACTTCATTCCCCTTCACACGGGCCTTGCCATAGTGATCTGCTTGATAAATAGGATATAGGAGGAGTGACCTGCAAGAACTTCCACAGTAAGGTGAGAAGAAGCCTTACAGCTTCTTTCTGGGTCTCTGCTAGACCAATAGTCTCTCCTGGAACCCGGAGCTGCTGCGTTAGCCACCTTGCTTGACAGACATGCTCAAAAGCTCTGAGACCACGTAGAAAGAGGGAAGGTCCCTGTTGAGTTCAGCCTCCCAGTGTCCCCACCAAGGTGCCAGCCACATGAGTGAAGCCATCTCGGACCATCCAGCCCAGCACGGCCAGCATCTGTCAAACATCAAGTGTCCCTGGCCAGTGCTGTGCCCAAAAGAATCACCCCAGGAGCACTGCCTAAATTTCTGACCCACAGAGTTATGATATTTAATAAAATGGCTATTGTTTAAAGCCACTAATTTTAAGGTAGTTCCTTATACGGCAATAAATAGCTGAAATACCTCTGCTTCAATCAGCAGTGACTCAAATGGATAAAACGAAGTGAAGACTGCCCCCAACAAGGCCAGTGGGTGGCAGGTTCCTTGTACAGAAAACTGCATGTCACCAGGAGTTTTAATTGAAGTCCCTAGGTTAATTTCTGTCCTTAATTTCCCTTGAGGATATAGCGAGAAGGAACAAGATTAAGTTACAGCTAGACTCTGGTGGGATTTAGATGAAAAACACAAAGGCCCATCTAGATGAAACTACTGACGTCACTTGCTAGGATGCAGCTTAATCACAGTAGAGAGGATAATCACAGTCAAAAGAGATATGCGCTCAGTTGACGTAAAGATAATTAGATCTAAGAGTTCAGGCCTGTCTTTCTCAATCTCTTTCATGAACATCTGAAAAAGAGAAATTTATTTTAATAATGCCTCAATTTTTTTGAACCTTGGCCTAAATGCATTCTGCAGATACTTACTTGAAAGCAAAAGATACAGATGTGAAAAGGAGTTATGTGTAGATATTTTTGGAGAAAAAACTTAAGCTTAGAAATCAATTACATAATCATTATTACTCATAATACATGGTAGTTAGAGACAACTCTTTTCTTGCAAACGCTGTAAGTTTCAGCCTTTGTTCTACATATTTCTCCAGAAATCACCATAAACATCTTTGTGGTGCGATTATTGTCAGGTATATTCTGACTTGCTCTAAAATAGTTGACTCTCTTAATTCATTCTATGGATACAGAATAAAACACTTGATACTGCCAAGAAATTTCTGTGACTTACTAAAAACTAATAAAATGTGAAAAAGAGACCCTTTGATCCTTTTTAAATTTCTTCTCTGTTTTTCCATTGGACAAACTGGGATACCTGTGTTAATTATAATTAATTCTAATGTTCTAATTTTCAGTTAATATTTTTTAATTTTTATTTTTTAATATTTTTTAAACCATTAACTATTTTGACTGTGTCTGAGGACCACAAGCCCAAAAGCAAATCTTTTTTATAAGAGGCCCAAGAGATAGAAACTGAACAGGCTCTATTCATTTTTCTGATGGTATGGTAATTCACCCGTTGGGTGCTCTCTAAGTACTAGTAACTGACACTTGCTATTTTTACTGTCTGGCATCTTTTTATTTTATTTTTTTCAAAATGGCCTTTGTTTTTTAGAAGAACTGCCTCTGTTTATTTTTTTTTCACCTTTGTGTGTGTGTGTGTGTGTGTGTGTGTGTGTATAACCTATTAATTTATTGTCAAGGTAGCTAACATACAGTGTATACAGTGTTCTCTTGGCTTCACTAGTAGATTCCCATGATTTATCACTTACATATAACACCCAGCGCTCATCCCAACAAGTGTCCTCCTCAGTACCCACCGTCCATTTTCCCCACACCTTTTCACCCTCCATTGGTTCTCTGTATTTAAAAGTCTTTATGGTTTGCTTCCCTCTTTGTTTATAAGAGTGAAAACATATGGTATCTGCTTATCTCTGACTGAATTATTGCACTTAGCATGATACCCTCCATTTCCATCCACATAGTTGAAAACCGCAAGATTTCATTCTTTCCATTGCTGAGTAGTGTTTCAGAGTGTGTGTGTGTGGGCGTGCACAAGCAAGTGTGTACACATCTTCTTTATCCATTTATCAATTGATGAACATTTGGGCCCTTTGAATAATTTGGCTATTTGTTGATAGCACTGCTACAAACATTAGGGTACATGTGTCCCTATGAAACAGCATTCTTTTTTTTTTCATTCAAAGTTTGTTGTCAAGTTGGTTTCCATATAACACCCAGTGCTCATCCCCACAAGTGCCCTCCTCTATGCCCATCCCCCTTCCTCTCTTCCCCAACTCTATCGGCCCTCAGTTTGTTCTCAATATTCAAGAGTCTCTCATGGTTTGCCTCCCTCCCTCTCCCCAACTATTTTTCCCCTTCTTCTCCCCCATGGTCCTCTGTTAAGTTTCTCCTAATCTGCCTATATGTGAAAACGTTTGGTATCTGTCCTTCTCTGCCTAACTTATTTCATTCAGCATAACACCCTCAAGTTCCATCCACTTTGCTATACATGGCCAGATTTCAGTCTTTCTCATTTCCATGTAGTATTCCATTGCATAGATAAACCACATCTTCTTGATCCATTCATCAATTGATGGACACTTAGGCTCTTTCCATGATTTGGCAATTGTTGAGAGTGCTGCTATGAACATTGGGGTACATGTGCCCCTATGCATCAGCATTCCTGTATCCCTTGGGTAAATTCCTAGCAGAGCTATTGTTGAGTCATAGGGGAGTTTTATTATTAATTTTTTGAGGAACCTCCAAGCTGTTTTCTAGAGGGGCTGCACCCGTTTACATTCCCACCCTTACCTTTGGTGATGTGTCAAATAAGAAGTTGCTGTGGTTGAGGTCAAGGAAGTTGTTTCCTGCTTTCTCCTCTTGGGTTTTGATGGTTTCCTGTCTCACGTTCAGATCCTTTCTCCATTTTGAGTTTATTTTTGTGTATGGTGTGAGACAGTGATCCAGTTTCATTCTGCATGTTATTGTCCAGTTTTGCCAGCACCATCTGTTAAAAAGGCTGTTTGTTTTTTTTTTTCCCATTGGATACACTTTCCCGCTTTATCAAAGATTAGTTGGCTATATACTTGTGGAACCAATTCTGAGTTGTCTGTTCTATTCCATTGGTCTATGTGTCTGTTTTTGTGCCAATACTCTACTGTCTTCATGATTACAGCTTTGTAGTAGAGGCTATAGACTGGGATGGTGATGCCTCCCATTTTGGTTTTCTTCTTCAGTATTACTTTGGCTATTTGGGGTCTTTGTGGTTCCATACAAATTTTAGGATAGTTCTAGTTTTGAGAAGTATGCTGGTGCAATTTTGATTGGGATTGCATTGAATGTGTAGATGGCTTTGGGTAGTCATGACATTTTAACTATTTTCTTCCAATCCATGAGCATGGAATGTTTTTCCATTTCTTTGTGTTTTCTTCAATTTCCTTCATAAGTTTTGTATAGTTTTCATCACACAGATTTCTTATATCCTTGGTTAGGTTTATCCCTAGGTACTTTATGGTTTTTCGTGCAATTGTGAATGGGATCCGTTTCTTGATTTCTCTTTCTGTTGCTTCATTGTTGGTGTATAAAAATGCAACCGATTTCTGTACATTGATTTTGTACCCTGTGACTTTACTGAATCCATGGATCAGATCTAGTAGGCTTCTGGTGGTGTCTGCCGGGTTTTCTATGTAGAGTATTATGTCGTCTGCAAAAAGTGAAAGTTTGACTTCTTCTTTGCCAATTCTGATGCCTTTAATTTCCTTTTGTTGTCTGATGGCTGATGCTAGGACTTCCAGCACTATGTTAAACAACAGTGGTGAGAATGGACATCCCTGTCGTGTTCCTGATCTCAAGGGGAAAACTCTCAGTTTTTCCCCATTCAGGATGATGTTAGCTGAGAGCTTCTCATACATGGCTTTTATGATGTTTAAGTAAGTTCCTTCTATCCCGACTTTCTTGAGGGTCTTTATTAAGAAGGGATGCTGTATTTTGTCAAATACTTTTTCTGCATGTATCGACAGGATCATATGATTTTTACCTTTTCTTTTGTTAATGTGATGTGTCACATTGATTGATTTGCAAATATTGAACAAGCCCTGTAACCCAAGAATTAATACCACTTGATCATGGTTGATATTTCTTTTTATATGCTGTTGAATTCAATTTGCAAATATCTTGTTGAAGATTTTTGCATCCATATTCATCAGGACATTGGCCTGTAATTCTCTTTTTTTGATCCATCCATTGCTGTAAGTGGAGTATTAAAGTCCCCTGCTATTAGCACATTCTTATCCATAAGATTGTTTGTGTTTAATTGTTTTAAGTATTTGGGTGCTCCTGTATTCGGTGTGTAGACATTTATAATTGTTAGCTTTTCCTGATGGATAGGTCCTGTAAGTATTATCTAATGCCCTTCTTCATTTCTTGTTACTGCCTTTACCTTAAAGTCCAGTTTGTCTGTTATAAGAATGGCTACCCCAGCTTTCTTTTGACTTCCTGTAGCATGGTAGATATTTCTCCATCCCCTTACTTTCAATCTGAAGGTGTCCTGAGGTCTAAGATGAGTCTATTGCAGACAGAAAATAGATGGCTCTTGAGATTTTATCCATTCTGCTACCCTATGTCTTTTGATTGGAGCATTGAGTCCATTTACGTGGTGAATTATTGAAAAATAGGGTTTTAGGGTCATTTTGTTCTTTGTAGGATTCATGCTTGTGGGGGTGTCTCTGGTACCTTGTGTTCCTTGCAACATTTCCCTCCTAGAGTCCCCCTTAGGATTTCTTGTAGGGCTGGTTTAGTGGTGATGATTTTTTTCAAGTTTTGTTTATTTGGGAAGAGTTTTATCGTTCCTTCTATTCTGAATGACAGGCTTGCTCGATAGAGGATTCGCGGCTGCATATTTTTTCTGTTCATCCCATTGAAGATTTCCTGCCATTCCTTTCTGGCCTGCCAAGTTTCAGTAGATAGGTCTGTCACCACCCTGATATGTCTCCCTTTGTATGTTAGGGCCCTTTTATCCCTAGCTGCTTTCAGAATTCTCTCTTTGTCCTTATATTTTGCCAGTTTCACTATCATGTGTCGTGCAGAAGATCGATTTAGGTTATGTCTAAGGGAGTTGTTTGTGCTTCTTGGATTTCAATGTCTGTTTCCTTCCCCAGGTTGGGGGAGTTCTCTGCTATAATTTGTTCAAGTACTCCTTCAGTGCCTTTCCCTCTCTCTTCCTCTTATGGAATTCCTGTGATACGGATATCGTTCCATTTGATTTTATCGCTCAGCTCTCAAACTCTCCTTTCATGTTCCTGGATCAGTTTATCTCTCTTTTTCTTGGCTTCCTCTTTTTCTATAATTGGGTCTTCTAAATCACCTATTCTCCTCTCTGCATCTTCCATCCATTCAGTGTCTGTCTCCATTTTATTATGCACCTCACTTATAGCATTTTTCTTTTTCTTTTTTTTTTAAATTTTTTTTTAATGTTTTATTTATTTCTAGGAGAGNTATCTGTTTCAAGTAGTTCTTTAGCTGTCATTTCTTCCTGGAATTTCTTTAGAGGAGAGTTCTTCCATTTCATCATTTTGGCTAGCTTTCTGCCTCTTGTTAGTTTTAAAAGCTTGTTGTGTGCCCTGCACCTGCAAGCACTGCTATATTAAAGAAGGCTCATTGACTGTCCAAGTCCTCTCCATTCAGGAAGTGTTCTTTGAATGGTATGTCTTGGTCTCTCTTGTTGAGACCTTGGTTATTTTATTTCCCTATTCGTAGTGGTATTTGGTACTCTCCACCATGTGTACTTTGGCTTGTTTCTTGAGGTAGCCCTGGAAAGAAAAGCAGACAGACAAACACACAGGGAACAAAGGCACACAAACTCACAGACAAATCCAACAAACAAGCAAACTGAAAGGGAATAAGAAAAAAGAAAAAAACCCCAAAAGACAAAGGGCAGCCTAAAAGCATAAAACCAGAATTCCCAGCTACAAATAAAGAGCAGGGTGTATGCAGTGCTGATGGAAGAGCATATACAAAGAGAGAAATGACAGGGCCGGGGAGAAAGCAAAATTGGACAATGACCAGGTGTAGAGTCTAAGAGACTTAATTCAGAGAGAGAAAGAGGAGAATATGGTTGGAGATGAGAAGGAAACAAAGATAATGTTAAATAAACTATATAGTCTGATTACTCCAGAGAGAAAGAAGATAGAAAGGTATCGGTGGAGGTGCAGAATATACATCTAGAGAATGGATTAAATGTGACTGTTTAAGCAAACCAATGACCAGAGTGCCCAGTCCTGCAGAGGGGAGGGATGTGAATGAGACAAGGGAAAATATATCTGAATAGAAAGAATTGACCTAGAATTAATCATGGCAGTGTATCCACGTTGGTGTTGCCCTGGGCTCCGGTAAAAACAACAACAACAACAACACAGTTCTCTAGCGAGGATGGGCGTGGTTTGGTGTAGGCGGATCTTAGTCTCCACTGTGGGTCCCTCGGGCACTCCCTGATGTCCTGCCTTGGTGGTTGTGGGGAGAAAAATGGCGCCGCCCCAGTCCCTTCTCGAACCAAACATTGCAACTCACTCTTTTGGGTCCAATCTCCCTGTGCCACAGCCTTAGCCAAGGTGGGCTGTGTTCTATGTCCCAAGCCCCGCCTCATTTCCAGGTCTTAGTCTGCAGGCTTTATTGATACCGCCTGAAATATAATCCCACAGGCCCGGCAGCTTCCCAGTCAGGGATCAATTCGGGAGGGCAATGGAACAGTTTCTTCTGGTGCCGCCTGGGGCCAGGGCACCTAGCCCAAAGTCAGCACCACAGCTAGAAATAGGATCACTCTCCATCCTGAGCCGAGGTTTTCTCTTCTCCAGGGACAGTTCTATGAACAGTTTCAGCTGCTGTTTCTCTTCCCCTCAAGTCTCTGCAGCTTCCCACGAAGGGGTTCCCTCCCCTCCGTGGCTCCCGGTCCCCGCCCATTTTTATCTTCCCCAATTCACACTCATGCACCTTGAGGTTGTCTTCTTAGTGGACTCTGTCTCTTTCCCTCCCAGACCCCTGCATTTCAGTGTCCTATGGCTTCAGGCCTTCTCTGCTTGAGAGATGGGGGTGAGCAAAATGTATGGGGCTCTCTATTTCTCTGCCATCTTGCTTCCCTCCTCCTGAATCAGCATTCTCTGTTTGATCCGTGAGATTTGAGTCGACAGAAGACCTGTCTCCAAGTCCAAATGTGAAATATTATGGGCTTCACTGAATCAACAAGTCTTATCCCTCTGGCCAAAGAGATTTTCTTAGAGATGGGCAAATAACCCAATACAAAAGAAAGTGGTATGATTTGGTGTTTCTGTTGAAATAAAGACTTTATCTCTTGTTTGCAGAAGCTCCTGGAAAGCACCTTCTTTCTTTTCTTGAATGTGAGGTTGGAGATCTAAAATACAGTAGCCATTTTGATACCAGGAAGGGACACCATTGGCCTGCAAGGGGTCCTGTGTAAAACATAAAAAACAGCTTCGTGAGACAAACACAACTAGGACCTTGGTGATTAATTTGAACCGCTGGATGAAGCCTCACTTCAGGTAGAGTTTCAGATTCTGCTTTTATGTGAACTAGTAACTTGTCTTATAACAGAGGTACATGAATTTTGTTTTGGTTTATGTGTTGCAACTAAGAGATTTCTAACTGATACAGTGTCTTCTGTTTGGCCACAGCATTTCTAAATGATTTGGAGATAAACCTCGTGTTCTGTTAGGGCAGGGAGTTTTGTCTGTTTAGTTCACTGCTAAACTGTATTGCCTTGAACCCTGCGTGGTAGTATTAGATGCTCAGCAAATATTTGTTGATACAAATATTTTCTGTACAAATTGAGTTCAAGCTTTAAGAAGATCTGTGTTGTCAATAACACATACCTAATGAAAGAACCTTTGTGCATATTCCTAAGGGATACACATAAAATTAGAAACACCTAAAAATGATAAGTATGGTTTTTTAAGTAAAACTGTTGGGGTGCCTGGGTGGCTCAGTTGGTTAAGCATCTGACTTCAGCTCAGGTCATGATCTCACTGTTGAGAAGTTCAAGCCCTACATCAGGCTGTCTCTTGTTAGCACAGAGCCTGCTTTGGATCCTCTGTCTCCTTCTCTCACTGCCCCTCCCTCACTCATGTGCGTGCTCTCTCTCTCTCTCTGTCTGTCTCCTTCTCTCAAAAATAAACAAACACCTAAAAATATGTTTAAATAAAATTATTGATGTGTTTCACCCAGTGGTATACTGGAATTGGCTTGAACTACAGAGATTGTATACATCTCTTTCCAACTCTGCCTCTGCTGGTTACACTTTGGTCGCTGGAAATTGGTTCTAGTGGGAGTATCCACACTACAGTAATCAGCAAACACTAGAAACCAGTCATTTCATTCACCCCCAGAATGCCAGTTTACCATTATTTCCCCCAGAACAACCTTTTAGTGCAATGAGCATTTTCTTTCAGAAAAATAATTTTTAAATTTTAGAGTTGAAAGTAAACTTTGAAGTTTTTCTACTTGTATATCCTAAATAGACACAGGAGGGATCTGAGTTTCAGGCTAAGTCATGGAGAAGATAGAATACGCACACCTTATTTGTGTGCGTAAATCAAGTTATACCCTTTTTATGGAATTTTTACCCATATCTAATGTGTTAATTGCTTTCTTTCCAGAGGTAAAGAGAAACAAGTGTCAAATCAAAAATATTTGGAGTTGATATAGTCATTATAGTTTTATTTGGCATGTTTGATCAGTGATAACGTTGTATTAGTCAACATGATCTACCAAATGACATTATTTCTAATATTATTAAATTTTCTCCCTAAGTCAGATACTATAATTAAGACAACAATATTTATTTATTTTTAATTTTTTTAATGTTTTATTTATTTTTGAGAGAGAGATATAGACAGTATGAGCAGGGGAGGGTCCGAGAGAGAGGGAGACACAGAATCAGAAGATAGGCTTCAGGCTCTGAGCTAGCTGTCAGCACAGAGCCCGACATGGGGCTCGATGAGATCATGACCTGAACTGAAGTAGATGCTTAACCAACTGAGCCACCCAGGTGCCCCAAAACAACAATATTTAGACCTTTACTCTTGAGGCTGTGTCTTGGGAAAAAAAAA